>NC_084463.1:98640132-98940132 GCF_027409185.1 Cynocephalus volans
GTCCCTGGCAAGACTCAAATCCAGATGTGCCTGACTCCAAAGCTCCGCAAATATGCCTGCTCTGCTGCCTCTACAGTCCCATGTGGAGGAGGTGACTCCCAGGCCACAGAGGGCCTCAGCAGAGCAGGACCAGTACCTGGGGCTCCCTTTCCTAGCCACACGCTCCCCAGCAGACAGTGGTGACCTGGCAGGAGGATGCTGCCTGCTGGGCCCCTGGGACAGCACCAAAATTCCCCAGAAGCCAGGGCTGAGCACAGAGCAGTCAAAGGTCAAGTGGTTCTCCACGGCCCACCCTGCCCTCCCCTCATGTCCAGGGATGGAGAGCCTGGGGGCCTTGTTATCTCTGAGCAGATGGAGGCAGCCACCCTGGGAGGGGGTTCTGCTAGTTCAGAACCAGGAAGGGTTTTCTGAGGGAATTGGGGAGAAGCTCACAGGCCCAGGCCAATAACCTCCCAACCCAGCCAGCACTGGGTGGCTACACAGCTTCAAACCCAAACCCCAAGCCCCCAATTAAGTGTTGCTACCTCGTCCTCCACTAGCCCAGTTTCTGCACTTGAGGACAGAGGCAGCCTGCCTATTGCCCTGGTCTAGACCCTCCTTCCACCCTGGCCAGGCAGGCCTGTCAAGCAAGCAGGCAGAGAGGGTGATGTTGGTGTCCCCCGTATAGCTGTGTGGCCTTCGATAAGTCACCTTACCTCTCTGAGCCTCATCTGATCACATGTGAGTATTAACACAGACCTCACAGGTGGTCCTGAGGCTTGAGTGGGGGAAGGGGTTTGATTTAGCACCTTGCACACAGCGGGCACTCAGCTGCACATCTGTGTCTTCTGCACTCTCAGTGTGGTCTGATGCAGGCTGCGTTCTGTCATCAGGCACCAGGCCCCATGCCGGGCACAGGGAAAAGGAGGTAAGGTGGGCTGTGGCTGTCTGGGAAGAGAGGATCCCCAGAGGGCATCTTATCTAACCACTCCCCTCCCTCAGCATGAGATGGAGAAACTGGTCCACAGAGGGTAAGTGACTTGCCTAGGGTTACACAACAAGCCAGCGCTCTGCAACCTTCTGGGTCTCAGTTTCCTCATCTGTGCAATGGTTCCTCTCCTCTGCTTACCTTGAAGAGGTCAGCTGGGAAGGATACAAGGCAAAAGGACTTCTAAGAAGAGCCATAACACAGAGGCTTCTTGCCTGCTCCCCTTTGGGAAGCACAGACTTCAGGATGAAGGGCAGGTGGTGAGCAAATATCTCAGACCGGGCTACAGCACAAGTGCCTCCTCTCCAGGGTGCTCTTCGGCTGCAGGCTGGTGTGGGAGAATGAGCCAGCTTCCTCCTCACGCTCACTAGGCCTGGTGGACAGGCTGAAGGGCAAGGGGCAGGGGGTGGGCACCATCCTATAGTGGCTGTGAGCCTGCTGCTTCACATGTTGCCCAAGGGCTTGGAATGGGAATACCCCACCCCCGACCCTCAAAGTCCAGCATGTGTGCACACGCGTGCACACTCCTGCTTCTGTTGGGTAGGAGAGCTGTGCAGCTGCACCGAGGCCTGGTCACACACAGCAATGAGCCCAGCCCTGAGAGCTGAAGGCTGAACCTGGAGGAGACAGAGACAGATGGAGAGAGAGGGAGAGAGACAGCGCAAGCCTGTGCTCTGGCCCCAGCCTGCTGGTTTGCATTACTTGGGCCCTCTCCCAGCCTCAGCCTTACTTCTTCATGTGCCAAATGGGGACATTGACCCTTTCTTGGTGGGAGGGTTTGAGTGAGGCTTAGATGAGATCATGGATGCGGGAGAGGTCCTCAGTAACCTTAATAGCCAGACACAGGGCTGGGGCCTCCCCACTGCCTCCTGTGCCTTTCTCTCTCTTGGCCTCTAGCTGTCCCTCTGTTCAATGGGGAGACTGTGTTGGAGAGGCTGGCATGCTGCCCCTTGCTCTTAAAGGTCACCTGTCACCTCCCCAGCTGGAGAGGCAGGGCCCAGCAGGATTGAGGGAGGGCCCACAGCATACCAGGGGGTGGCCTGGGCCCCCAGGAGTGAGATTCCAGGGTCCTCCAAAAGCCTGCAGAGTCGAGCAGAGCCCCTGCCATCTGGAGCAGACTGGAGCAGGGCCAGGCCTGCCGTGCAGGAGATGAAAACGGCCCCAGGGTCCAGGGTGAGGGGGTGGGGGGAGCACGGGTCTTTCACCCGCCCGACAGGAGGGATGAGCTGAGTCTAAATAAATCACTAACACACGGGTAGAGAATTCCTTGAACAGGCGCCCAAGATTATGGACAACAGAGGAGAGGGGAGGGGATGGAGGAGATGTCCAAGGAACCACGCTAGTGACCCCCTCCCTCTCATGCACCACGGCCCTTCCTGCTCCCATTTCAGGGGCTGTGGCTGTCTGACGACTATCCGCTCAGAGGAGGGGTGGCTTCGGTTGGGGGTCTCCTCTGCCCAGGCCCAGCCCTTCCATCCATGTGTGAGAAACTCACAAAGCCCCGTGCCTGTCCGAGGGGAGGGAGGTGTTGAAAGCCGCATCCTGCTCCGCGGGCTGAGCCAAGGCCAGAGATAATATCATGCATGTGCTGGAAAGCAGTGGCGCTGGGCCTCGCCAGCCCCCTCCCTCGACACCCCCCTAGCTCCATGCCCCAGCCTGGGCCTGGGCTTGAGCTGTCAGGCAGGGGCTGGGTTGCTCCCAGCCTGGGAGATGGCCTGGTCCCTGTCCCACTGGACTCATTCCAAGCTTGAGCAACCCTGGGCTGACCTGAGCCAGGGTCAGAGATCAGCCTGGGGAGGAGAAGGAATAGTCTAAGGCTGAGGTCTGGAGCTGGTTCAGATCATCTTAGGGCTTCCTCCTGCCCCCTTTTGGACCTTGGTTTCCACATTTGGAAAATGGAGTGGGGGTCCCCAGGGCATCTCTAAGGGCCTCTAAGTGCTTACAGGGCCTGTACTGAGTCGTGCTGTCTGGGCTTTAGCTGTAGCTACTGGGGCAGGGTTTGGTGGCTGTTGGATGGACAGATGAATGGATGAGTGACTGAACAAGAACCAGCAGGGGACCCATAATCTACAATCCAAGCATGACTGGAGACCAGGTCCAGAGACCAGGTCTCTACTTCCCTGCTCAGTAATGACACCTCACAAGCCCTGCACTTCACAGTTTACAAAGGGCCTCTGCACTCACTACCTTGACCCTCGGGAGGGAAGACAGGGACAGCCTGATACCCTTCGTAGCAAATGAAAGGCCCAGCTGAGCTCAACACCAGACAGTCTCCCCAAAAGTTTCCATATTCTCTGTCTCTGAGCTCCCAAGAGCCCCAGACTGCAAGCAGAACAGAAACAGTCAACCCTACTCAGTAGATGAGACAGCCAGGTCCACGGAGGGCCAACACAGGGGATCAAAGGCCAGCCAGGACCAGAACTCAGTGTCCAGCTCCCAGCCTATCCCTGTCCAGGCCCAGCTCCAGCCTGCTGTGTGCCCGCTGTGGAAGCTGAGGGCCTCTCCCCTCAGGAGCGTCAGCCATGGAGGCTGGGCCCCAGGACTCTCTCCTGCTTAAAACCCTTCCTTGCTCAGGCTCTGTGCACAGCTCCTTCCCCCAGCACTTGAGGCCCCTCAAGCCCCAGCCCCTGCCAACCTCTGTGGCGTGCCTGCCTGCTGCCCACTGCCCTCTGCAGTGCTGGAGCCTGACCATGTGCCAGGCAGTCGAGGGACGCCTTTCCCACAAATCCAGAACAACCTCCAATACCTGCAGCCTGAGCTGCTTCACACCGCAGCCCCCACCTCCCCACAGCATGCATCTGTTCTGGGGTCTAAAAATGCCCCAGTGAAGAGGGGCTCTGTTCATTCATTTCCACTCTCATCCACAACCCAAATCACCAGCTCAAACTTGGGTTCCCTGCCAGACCCCAAGCCCCCGCCAGGCCCCATGAGATGTGCAGAAAGCCCTGGCTTCAGGACTGTGCCTCTTACACTCGGGTGTCTGGCTCATCCACCACCCTTCTCTGAGCTTTGGTTTCTTCATCTGTAAAGTGGATGATGATTCACACCTTGGAGGATGCACAGAAATGCAATATTCAAAGGAAAGGAGAGATGTGAATGTACATTGCAAATTGTAAAATGCTGTTCAAAATGCAAATGGGACATGAGGGAAGTGCTGGGTGGGGCTTCCCAGGGCCACAAAGAGGTGGGGGAGGACCTTCCTGTGCAAAGGCCCAGAGATGGACAACTTCAGTGTGAACAATGGGACCAGTTATTCCACTTTGGGAGGCCCCATCATGGGATCAACTTATTCTGAAGGGACTGGGGATCCTCGGTAGGAGCCTGCTGATTAGCACCTTCTTGGGCAGGGCTCTCCCAGGACAATGGTCAAAGGGCACCTTCTCTGAGAGCAGGAGCAGGCCTCACTTAACCTCTTAGAAAATAGAGGCTCAGCAAGAGAAGAGACCAACCCACAGTCACATGGCCACTTGGATGAGGGTCCAGGGTCAAACCCAGGTCAGGGTCTTACCAGCTGGGTCAGCGTCCCCTCTCTGGGGACCTTCGAACACTCGCACCCCCTCAGGTCTAGGAGCCCAAGCCCTCCACCCCGAGGCTACTACCTCAGATTCCAACCTCAAGCAGTTTGACAAGGCCTAGGCAGGTGGCCAGGAAGGCAACTAGGAGCGTGCAGGGAAGTAGGACGAGCAGCCAGGGTGTCTCCAGAGAAGAGACCAGAAGTGGTGCTGAAAGGGGGTTGCAGCAGGCTGGTCTGGAAGAACATGAGAGAGAACAACAGTGGGAACCAGAGGCCCGTGGGGGGTGCTCTCTCATCCCAGCCTGCTCGCTCCTTGGCCACTGCCCACTGCTCACATGGGACGGTCCCCACGGGAGAGGAGTGGGGGCAGCCAGTGCTGGAGAACAGGGATTTTGAGGTGCTTTGGGATAGGGCCGAGTGAAATTTATTCTTTGGAAGAGTTTGCGAAACCAATAAATAGTCAACATTGATTGCTTAACCTGCTGAGGAAATCTAGGAGTCACTCAGGATCGTGACCAGCAAACAAGTCCAGTGTCCTCTGCCGGCCGGGGAGCAGTGAGGCCCTGCTATGTGTTGGCACCTTCATGACACTTGTTTCATTAACTCCTCACAAAAGCCCTGAGAAGAAACAAGTGTTTCCTGATTTGTAGATGAGGACACTGAAATTCAGAGAGGTTAGGTCATTTGCCCAAGGTCACACAGCCAACAAAGGACAGAGCAGGAACTGTTGAACTCAGGAGTATGGGTTTCAGGTGTGTGGCCCCTTCCACTGCCCTTCCCCCTTCCCCCACTCTCCCTCCCAACCTCCATCCCATGGTCCAGAAAGGAATTTCACAGGAGAATGGGGTCACATCTCTCACTGGTCTCAACAGGGAGAGATGCTGGCATCAGGAGTGTGGGTCCTGCCCGACTCCATGGGTCCCCCTATCTCTCAGGTTGGTGACAGGGACTTGCTTGCAGGTACCCATGGGAGTTACAGCCCCTGAAAGCCTGTGATCCCTGTCGTCCTCAGAGTTTACCCATTGGCTCCCCATATTTGTTCTCCCCAAAAAAGCCCACCTCCCACAGCTCCTCAGGGAACAAGGGAAGCTGATGAAGTCCCCCCAGTAACCACTGAGGACGTAAATGCCTGGCTTTACCCTGAGTGCAACGGGGAGCCACAGAAGTGTGCTGAGCAGGGAGAGACAGGGTAGAGCTAAGCTGGAAATGACTAAATGACAGCCGAAGTGGATTTCCTGAGAAACTGAAAAGCTTGAGCTTCAGGCCCCGAACTCTTCAGGGTTCCTCTCAAGAGTGGGAGTGGAGGGGAGAGCGTGGAGACTAGCAGTGTGTTCACGTGATTGTGTTTTTGTAAAATTTGCAAAAATGTAATATTTAAACTGCAATCGGTTAAGACCTCTGTCTTCCACTGCGTTTCCTCCTCTGCAGCAGCTACAGACACTTTTGGAGTCTGGCTAAGGGGAGTTTGAGTTGAGGAAACTCTCACTTGGGAGTAGGGGCACATGCTTGTGTGGCTGCAGTCACTTGCAAGTCTGGGGCGGCTTCCAGGAACACTCCCACTCCCACCCGGCATGGGGACACCGTGGTGCAGGGCCCCGTGTCATACTGTGACATCAGCGTGTCCTGCAGGCCCTGGCACCGGCAGCATGTGGGTGATGGCGGAGAAGAAATGTTCAAAATGGACAGAGCCAGAATCTAGTCTGTGGAAAATCCTTCCCATCATCAGATTGTGTAAAGTTGTAATTGGAAGATTTGGTTTTCATCGATGCATACCCAACATGGACATTTTCTCCTGTCAGAAATATACTCAATAAAGCAGCAGGTTTAACTTACCAATCATTTTTTCCTCTTTTCTGATGACAATCACACAAGATCCAATTTATCAGAATTCCTGTGTTTTTGGCAAACCTGTAGCAGTACTAGCAACAACAAATATATCTGTGCATTCAGTTGCACGTTTTATGCATCTTGACTGATGGAACTACGTGCTGGCCTACTGACTCATTCTTTCCTGATGAAGTCTAGCTGTTCTAGAAGAAATGACAGGCAGATTCTTTTCCGACAAGGGCTCTCCATACTGTACAAACTTCAGGCTCTCAAAACTCGATTTGCCCTGCTCTACACAAGAGGCCTCTTAGCCTCACTCCTAACCTCTGCAGTACTTTTTCTCTAGCTGTGTGACCACAACCAGGACCCCCCCAGCTCCGGGGACACCCAGGTTTCACCCATCCTCTTGCAGCCTCTGTCTGCATGTTTCCCCCAATCTGATGCACAACACAGTCTGAAACCTCGCCTTCCGGGGCCTCTGCACATTGGGATGTATTTTGGCAGGTAGCACCTCTGTGGCTGGGTTGGGGCCAGGAGAGCAGGGGCTCTAAAGGAGCACATGCTGGGCCCCAGCCCCCGCCAGCCTCTGCAGCTTGGCCACATGTGGCTGATAAAATTGCCAGGAGTGCAGCCTGCTTCGGAAATGAACCTGGCCAGCGTGCATTCCAATGGCCCATCCCTCAGTCCTTCCTCCTCACGGGTGCTCAGCCTCTGCTGGCACTCCTGTCCTCAGCTCCATAGATGAGGTGCTCATCCGCTTTCCAGGAGGACCTTGCACCCTGGCCAGCCACAGCAGTGAGAGGCCGTGCGTGGATGAGCCCCTGCCTCCTTGTGACCTCTACCTACCCGCAGGTCCACCCCTTGGATCAGGCAGGACAAATTCAAGCTCCCTTTCACCATCTGGAAAACCCCCACTCCTACTCATCTTTCATGGCCCAGGTCAAACATTGCTCCTCTTTGAGGCTTTCCCTGCTCCCCATCTCACCTCCAAAGTTAAGGAGCTCCCACACAGGGCAGCACAATTACCTACCTACATGGCCCAGACTAGGAGCTCCAGGGGACAGGGACCACCTCAGGTTCTCTCTGTGTTCCAAGGACCAAGCAGCAGAGGCTGGTCACTGAAGCTGGGCTCACAAGGGTGTGCCAACTGCCCACCTGCCTGGTGAGCATGCCTGGCCAAGGGCAGAGGGCCAGGCCACAACCTACCTTCCCTTCTCTCCAGGTTGCCGCCATCGGCCCCTGGGGCAGACACCTGGCTCCTGTCCTCCGCCTCCCCCACAGTGCCAGGCTCCAGGCTCGGACATGACTTCTCAGCTGCCTTTTCTGCTGTCAGCCACATGCTTTTTCGCAAAACGCCCTTTCCTCTGGACTCCTTGGTTCCCTCCCACCTCTCTGGCCGGTTCTCCTTAGTCCTCCATAAAGGCTCCTCTCTTCCTCTTTCTCCCACCTCCAAATGAACCCCAGAGCTCAGTTCTGAACCCACTTCTTCCACCCTGCAATCTCCCCCCATCTAATACTAATACACAGATACAACGAACTCCCGTCTGCACATCCAGCAGCTACCAACATCTTCCCTTGAGAGTCTAACAGGCCTCTCAAACTTAACACATCTAAGTCTGAAATCAGTATTTCTCCCTATAAACCTGCCTTTTCTCTTCTTTGCATCATAACCCCCATCCTGCCTCCATTCCAGTCTAAGTAACCGATAATTTTCACCTGGACAAGTATAGCGCCCCTTCTACTCTTCCACCCCTCAGCATCCATTGTGCTTGCATAAAAAAACAAGCAAACAAAAAAACCCTTATTGAGGTATAATTTACATACAATAAACAGCATCCATTTAAGATGTACACTTATGATTCTTGTATTTCTCAATGTAATGAGCTTTTTACTGTCATCGTGGAATGTTCTCCTTTATGCCTAGTAACACCCTGTTCCCAGGCCTACTCATCTGATGTCAGCACAGCACTCCTGCTGTCTGATGCTCACATCTGCGTGGCACCTCTCATCCCATCCTTTTATATTCAGCCTGCTTGTAGTTAAAGCACCTCTCTTATAGGCAGCATAGAATTTGTTCTCGCTTTTTTTTTTTTATCTAGTTGGACAATCTCTGCCTTTTGTTCAGAATATTTTTTCCATTTCATGTACTGTAATTATTGAAACGCTTCATTTATGTCTACTACTTTGCTGTTTGTTTTCTCTAATTGTCTTTTCTGGGTTTTGGTCCTCAGTTCCTCCTTTCTAGCTTTCTTTTGTGTTAATCAAATATTTTTTAGGATTCCATTTTCTTTCTATTGGCTTTCTAGCTATATCTTTGCATAATTTTTAGTGGTTGCTCTACAGATTACAATATGCATTTTAATTATATTTACATGCATATGATATGCATATATGCATATCTTTATTATAGTCTACTTCGAATTAATACATTACTTCTGGTAAGATTTAGAAATGTTGCAATAATATGTTTTCATTTATCCACCCCCCCAACTCTCCTTAATGTTATTCTTGTCAAATATATCACAAACACACTTTGTAATTCCCCCCCGAAATATATATGTAATCTTTTAATTGACCCACATATTTATCAATTCCAGTTTTTTCTTCTTCCCTTACTATAGATCTGAGTTCCTTCGGGCTGAAAAATTTCCTTTAGCATTTCTTGTCATGCAGGTCTCCTGGTGATAAATTGTCTCTTTATTTGCTTATCTTAACTTAAAGTGTCCTACTTTCACCTCTATTATTTGGAGGATAATTCTGCTACATATAGAATTATTGGTGATAGTGTTCTTTCAGCACTTTAAGTGTATTGTCCCAGTATCTTCTGGTCTCCATTTTTTCTGCTGAGAAATCAGCCATTAATTTAATTGTAGCACTGATCTTTTTTTTTTTTTTTTTTTCCTGGCTGCTTTTATCTTTGGCTTTCATCAGTTTGACTATTATGTGCCTAGAAGTAGATTTCTTTGTGCTTATCCTGCTTGAGATTTATTGAGATTCTTGAAGTTTTCTACCAAATGTGGGAGATTTTTGGCTAGCATTATTCAAGTCCCTTATTCTGCCTTTTTTCTCTCACTTCTCTCCTGGTGCTCCATCCAATTACACATATTTTGGGCCTCTTGATATTATCTCTCAGGTCTCCAAGGCTCTGTTCATTTTTCCCAATCATTTTCCTCTCTTACTACTTAACAGATTTATTTAACAGATTAAGTAATATCTGCTCATCTATCTTCAGGGTTAGTTATTCTTTATTCTGCCATCTCCAATCTGTAGTTGAGTCCAGCCAGTAAATATTCCATTTCAATTATTGTACTTTTCAGCAATGTAATTTTCATTTAGTGTGTACACACACACACACACACACACACACACACACACGAGTGTGTGTGTACATATATATATATATATTTTTTTTTCCATTTCCCTGTTGAGAATCCCTCTCTTCACTCATTAAGACTACTTTTCCTTTCAATATTTCTACATATTTTCCTTTTATCATATTTATGAAAGCTGCTTTGAAGTCTTTTTCTGCTAAATCCAACATCTATGTTCACTCAGAGTGAGTTGCTGTTGTTTGCCTTTTTTTTCTTCCTGAGTCTGGGTCACGTTTTCCTGTTTCTTTGCAGTTTGAAAACTAGATATTGTAGTGATTCTGGGTTTTGTGCTTCTGATGATTGTTGGTATTTATTCTGGTGGAAAGTTAGTTTTCCTGGATTTAAACTGCAAACTCTGTCTCCTCCATGGTGTGCAGCAGCAGATATCAGTTCTCGGTTCCTGCAGTTTCCAGCTGCTGCTTTTTTTTTTAAGCGTGGCCCCCAGGGGTCTCCCCGGACCTCTATAATTTGGCAGTCATACAAAGATTTGGGTAGTTTATGCTCAGATTTTGGTGCTCACTTTTCTGTGGTTCCCTTCTTTCTGTGGATTCTCCCCTAAATTTACATCTGCTCTACCAATCCTGGACTCTGTCCTCTGACACATCAAGCCAGTAAGGCTTTAGCTTTCTGCTATATGAACTGTATACAGATTGGGAACTTCACTCATTTTACCAAAAGCAGCATACTCACATATCTTACCCAGTTGGCAGCTCTGTCTTTCAAGGGTAGCTCCTCTCTGGTCCCTGCCTGTTTTTTTCACCAGGACCTCTAGCATTTGGCTAAAGATTTAGACAGAATTTGTGCTCAAGTTTTGGGACTTAGGCCTTTTGCAGTTCTCTCACTTCCAGAATTTCCCCCTTAAATTTCCAGCTACTCTTATAGCTTTGAACTCTACTCTCTACAACCTGAAGTGGTAAGGCTGTGGTTTCCCACCTGCTACATAGCCTTAGGAGCTTGGGAGCACCGTCATGATTTTTACCTCTTCTAGTTACAGTTTTTTCAGAGTAAACTTTCCTCTGGCTTCTGTCTTTTTGAGACACTTCCCAGGGTCTTTAAATAATTGTTTTTTAAAAAATACTTTGTACTGAAATAACACACTGTACCCCACAAATATGTACAAGTAAATGCTAACATAAAAAAATAATAAAATAAATTTTAAAAATTCTGTCCGGATGTCATAATTAATATCTGCAGGGAAGTCCACGCAACCACTCCATACCACCGCCATCACAAGAAGTTTCTCCCACTGTGCTCTTTGATAAACATATACCAGAACACGTCACTTTGCATGTGTCAGACGCTTCATAGATCTCCCTCTGCACTGGAGATCAACAATAAAATGTAAGACGTACAACACCATAGAAAAAGTAATGTATGGATTCTTTTAAGGTTAAAAATTCCTGTAGACCCCCTAGGTCTGAAAACTTATTTTTATTTGTAATATTGCCTAAATAAGTCTGTGCTAGCATCAGATCTTTTCCTCCTCCACCTCCCTCCTGGTGCCTGGCACACACTAAAGCCAGAAAACAGAGGGGGCATTTGGGAATGTGACCAAGGTAAAGTGAGAGGCAGAAACTCTTTTGGCAGAATGATGCTGGGGGGCCCCATTTGGGCACTGCAAATGGTCAGCCTGTCTGGTGGATGCTCTGCCAGCAGGATCCAAAGCCCTCTTCCTTTTTTTCCTCTTTCTTTTCCAAAGACCCTCCAGAGGCTGGAGGAAGAAAAGGTGGAACCCAAAGAGTAAGAGAAACCCCGGGGTTAAAGGCCTCAAGGAAATAATTCAGAGGGAAGAGGGCCGAAAAGAGAGGGGCTGGCCACAGAGGGCACCCAAGGATCTAGAACAAAGACCAGGGTGGGGGCAGGTGAATGCAGGTCCTCTGATAGCCTCTTACTGTGAGGATGGGCAGGTCTGACCCAACCCTGAAGGAACGACTGTCTACACCTCCTCCTGGATCCAGTTTTTTTTTTTTGGAGGGGGTGTTGGGGAAGGACAAATGAAAAAGTTCAAGGAAGAATTGTTCAGTATAGACTGTCCCACCCCTCTATTCTTACTCTTAGGAACATTTTATAAACACAGAACTAAATACAAAGGAATGTTTATAGTTCTCCTACAAACATAAAACCAAAGCAAGTTTGTTAATTCAAACCACACAAAACTAAGCCTATGAAATTCATATTAGCGATATTAACTGAATGTGATGGCTGAGGTTTTGCTGGAACTAGATTGTCCTCTATGACGTGACACTGGCACTGTCTGCCACACCGCCAGCTCCTCAGCCTTTAATGCACCCACTCACCACGCGCTGTTGATCACTCACCGCTCCCCCATCCTCTCCCTCTGCACTGCTGGGATGGGATTCCTTTGTTTGGCCCTGACATCAGCAGGAATGCTTCCTTCTGTGTCCAGTCAGCCTGCTCCGTCCCCGCTCTAGGCAGTGAGAGCACTGAGCGAGGCTGGCCATTAAGCTAGGTGTTTTCATTCATTCCTGTGTCCCTTTCACTTACCGCACCACCCCCCAACACCCCAGCATTTACTGCCTCTGGGGCAGAGTGGATACAGCCCCAAACAGTAGAGAATTGAAGAGATGAATGTCTACAAAGCCAAGCTATCACTGCAAGGCTTTGTTGAACAATAAAAGGATCTGTGAGTTCTGACCAGACATAGAGGAGAGAAGAATGCAGGCTGGTGATGATGTGGGAGTCTTTTCTCACCTCTATGAAAGGAAGCAAAAGTTTGAACAGCTGCAGTGGGGGCTACTCGTAAGGACCAAAGCTAGACTCCGAAGTCAGAGGACTGGGGGAACCTGCGAGGAGCCCTTCCTCCCCTGTCCCTGTCCCTTCTGGGTTCTAAGTGGGAAATAGGGATTTGACTGCCCAGGGCCTTGCCAGGAAGACCTAGGCAAGCCTTCATAGGAGCTCTGTGTTCCTCAGGGTGCCGGGCAGCCTCACAGAGCAGTGAGGGCAAGTGGGCCAGGGGGCCTGAGTCCCAGGGGAGCCGAACAGGGCTTAGAGGCCTGGAGGAGAGTGAAACAGGTGAGAGCTAGGGAAGGGCTCAGCACCAGGCACTCAAATGAGCCCCACCCCTGGCAGGTCAGAGAGCCTCTTGCCAGAAGCCCCGTACCCGGGGCTGGAGGACATAAGGTCAGGGAAGATTTGGGAATTTGAACACTTATCTCATAGAGAATAAAGTTTTAACCAGAAATGAATTGCCTTGAAGTGGAAAGATAAGAGTTTTCTGCCACCAGCTGAAAAGAGCAATCATGAGCTTGGTTGAAGTTCTGGGGGAATAAAGTTACACTTCTGCACATCTGAGTTGTGACTGTAAATTAAATCTGCCACTTATGGTAGTACTCCTTGTGCCAATGGGATGGTCCACACACATGCACTGGGATGGGCCAGCCAGGGGCAGCAACATGCACTTTAACTGTTGGAAAAAAAGATCATCAATACTAAACTGCAAAATACAATTGGAAGAAAACAATCCTGGGTAGGGGCGGGGCGATGCCTGCAGAAACCCTGGCCACTGCCCACCAATTCTCCACTGTAGCCTTTGAGTACTACACAGGTACTATACTCTCTGCTACTCCAAGGCTTTGCATATGCTGTTCCCTCAGTCTGGAATAGGCTCTGCTGTGGATTGAATGTCCCCCCAAAACTCCTGGAAGCTTGACCTCCATTGTAACAGTGCTTAGAGGGTGGAAAACCTGATTATGGTATTTGAGAGGAGGGGCTTTTAAGAGGTGATTAGGTTGTGAGGGCTGCAGCCTCCTGAATGGACTGATCCATTCATGGGGTGATGCGCGTGGTTCTGATGGCTTTATAAGAGAGCAGCTTAGCTCTCTTGTTCAACCTATTCTTGCCATGTGACACCCTGGTCGCCACGGGACCCTGTATAGAGTTCCCACTAAAAAGGCCCTCATCAGATGTATTCCCTCGACCGTGGGCTTCCCAGCTCCCAACCGTAAGAAATAAATTTCACTTCTGTATAAATTACTCAGTTTCAGATATTTTGTCATAAGCAACAGAAACGAACTAATACTGGCACTCAGCACATCAATACCGATCTAACACATTTTCCTGAGCACTAGCTGTGCCTTAAAATAGGGGGCCTGCCCTCTGGGAGCTCATAGCCTACCGTGGGTGACAGACAGGGAAATGTACACTTGGAGAAAATGTGAGAAGGGCCCCTGCAGTGGAGGCACACACTAGTGGCGGGTGGAGCACAAAGAAGGGAAGCCTACATGTTGTGGGCGGAGGCGGGGATGGAGACTGGGGCAGATGCCAGGGAGGACTTCAAAGAGAAAAGAAGGACGGCTGAACTCCAGCATACAGGTAAAACAGAGGTTTTCTGGGGTATGGGGGGAAAGACATTCTAGGCAGAGATACCATGGGGGCAAAGTCTCTGAGGGATGCAGGGACATTCTGGGAATGACAAGTGCATCCACTTGGAGGACAGGGTGTGTGCTAAAGGGCACAGTGGTGAGCAAATGGACTCCCAATTACCTGTCATCCATCATCCGTGGCCAATCCTGCTTCATCTATACCCCACTCTCACCCCACCCTCTCCCCACCCCCAACCCAGGCATATGCATTTCACCTGCAAATATTTCAGTATGCATCTCTAAGCAATAAGGACTTTAAAAAAGCATAATCACAATACTACTATCACACCTAACAAAAATAACAAGTCCTTAATATAATAAAATATTTAATGTTTACATTTTGATTGTCCCTTAATTTAATTTTATTTTTTGTTTAGTTTGTTTAGTTTACAAGAACTAAACAAGGTCCATAATGAAATTGATTGACATATCTCTTGAATTTCTTTTTAATAAGTTTTCCCTTCTTATTTCTATATATTTATTGCAATATATTTATTGGAGAAACCACGTCATTTGTCTTGCAGAGTTTCCCACTGTCTAGATTTTTCTGATTGCATTTTCCCCATGTTAACATGTTCATCTGCCCTCTGAACTTCCTAAGATGGTAGTTAGATCCAGATCAGTGCAGTCCAATAGTGAATAGTGTGAGCCATACACGCAAATTACATGTATTTAAAATTTTCTACTCGTCACATTTTAAGAAGCAAAAAGAAACTGATGAGATTAATTATATTTTACTTAAGTCAATATATCCAAAATATTATCATTCCAACATGCAAGCAACATATAAATTAAAATAAAATTATTTACATTCTTTTTTTGTACAAAGTCTCTAAAATTTAGTGTGTATCTTGTATTCGTAGCACATCTCAATTTGGACTAGCCCCTTTTCAGTTACTTAATAGCCACACGTAGCTGGCATCTACTGTACTGGACCACACAGATAAAGGTCTAACTATATTCAGGTTCAAACTTTTGCCAAGACTACTTCATAGGTGTTGTGTTTTTACATCAGGAGGCATAAAACGTCTTTCTGTCTCTCTTTTTTTGATATTAGCAGCCATTGACAATCATTGTCTTAGACATGCTAATTCATGAGGAGCTGCCAAGTGGTGATAGTCTAATTCTTACTAACCCTTCTGAATCTTTTTACTTGGAATATTTCTATAAGAGAAACTTCCCCTCAACAACTATTTTGTTAACTACTGTGTAAAATACACACAGTAACGGTAAGTAAACGTTTGATCCTTTCCTCTGTTTAACAGTTCTTAAAAGGTTAGAGCGGTGTTTAGGACAGATGTGAAGAGTGGGTTAGAGAGCAAAAGTGTGGCTGAAGGGAGCCTGGGGGAGGTGACTATAACCCAGGCAGCTCTCCTAGCTGTGATGACCCATGGGCAGCCAACCAAACCCCTCCCCTAAACCTCAGGAATCTCCTTCAAAAGGCCCAAGAAACTCCAAGCCACTCTCATGGCAACCCTTCTGTCCTGCCTGTACGCTGGGACAGCCACTCCAAACAGGCCTTCATCCCAGGCTGCCTCTCACCAGGGCTAGGTAGGAAAGCCCACAGCCTCCCACTCTATGCAGTTAGACAGCTCTAGTCCACTCCTGCCCTCCCTGTCCCTTTTCTCTGTCCTCACCACACCCAGGATCTCCACCCCACACCCCCTCAATTTTCTCTGGGACCTTGCTCCTTTTATTTTCCTGTCTTCTTCCTGGACCATCACCTTCTCCCTGCTACTGGCTCCTTTCTTTGGCATTGAGGGAAAATCTTCCCTTTATCTCATAATCCTCTCCAACTTCCACCCTATTTTTCCTCACCTCTTACAGCTTAACCTTGCCAGAGTTGTCTCTACTCATTGTCTGCACTTTCTCACTGGCCACTCTCACTGACCACTGTCCCTTGATTCCTCACTGCTCCCCCAGCCCTGAAACGGTCTTATGGAAGTCACCCATGGCTTGGAGTCACACCATGGCTGGTCCCTGTCCTTACTGCCCATGGCCCTTGCAGCTTTCACCCTGATGACCCTTCCCAGTCTCCATGGTTTCCCTCCTGTTTCTCTTCCTGTGCTCGGCCTTGGGCCTCTGTTCTGGACCCGCTTCTGCTAATCCTGTGCACCGACCCCCATAGTCCCTGCCCCCTCCTCCAGTGGCAGGCTCAGTCCTGCCCTCCCCCACTACTACGCACCTTATACCCCAGCTCTGTTTGCCCTTTGTACTCTCCTGTCTCAGCCACATGCCCAGCAGCTTCCTGAGGGCAGGGACTGTCTGCCTGGTGCATTTCTTCCCCTAGAGCCTAATGCAGAGCTTGGCATGAAGTGTGCAGTCAATAACTAGCTGTCAAATGAATGAATAAATACAGATCCCTGGCAGTGTCTTTGACTGTGCTTCTTTACCCCCTGGCTGGGAGCACTGCCTCCACTTCATCCCTCTGACTCACCTGTTAGACACAGCTAAGGTGAGTCTTCAAAGAATCTTCTCCCACTCCTCTGGCCCCTTCTATCTTGTATGTCTGTGAGTTGCAATTTACATGGCCAACCTCATGGACTTTTGACAGTTAGATCACATTTCCAACAGTTACAAACATACATTTTCCCCCTCTGCAAAGTTGAACCACTCCTCACAACACAGTGCTTATGAAATGCTGAATTTTTCCACTCCCTGCACAGAAATGTCCCCCCAGATTTGCTGCTCCTTCTGAGTAGCAAAGAAGAGCTGTCTGTGGCTCTTTGAGTGGGGAAGAGCTGTCTGTGGCTGGCAGGATAATCAGAAGGGTAGGATAGAAGGAGCAGGCTGTGAGACCTCGACAGAGCTTGGGGTACAGAAGGAAGAGTCCCTCGGGAGAGATCAGGGTCTAGTCTGGACCCAGAGTAGCCTTGGGATCTGTGTGATCTGGGGCAGGTCATCCTTTCTTGGGGACTTCCTGTGGGTTTCTAGAAGAAGTGGTGATGGTGACACTTTGCCCACATCCTCTGAGGGCTGTCCACAGGATCTGACGCAATCACATAGGGGACAGAGATGGGACAGAAAAAACACTGGCATGTTTGAGGGGTCGCTGCATCACCAGGAGAGAAAGCAGGCATTGCAGTGCACATGTCCTCAGGGCAGGCCTGGGCAGCAGGGCCTAGGCTTCTGCACTGGTTTCCTGGCTGGTGGTGGCTCATTAGCACTCAGGATGTTTACTAAGAATCTGTGTGATAATCCCTCAAATGTACACCTGTTTTTACTTTTTACAAAAACCAGTTCCACAGTCTTATTTGATCCTAGGAGAGTTCTGCCTCTAAAGGTCATAAATGTTTTTCGATGCTGACTCTGGGCACACTGGACCTTCACAGAGCTCCCAGGGGACCAAGAGATGACACAGGAGTGAGTTACAAAACACACACACACACACACACACACGCACACTTCATAAGCACCTACCGTGTGCCACTGAAGTAAAGCTTAGGCAGGGCTGGGGAAGAGAGTCAAGGCAACTGGCAGGTTTTGGAGAACAAAGGGCCTGGCCTTGAGGTCAGCAAGCTCTGGAGACTTCTGTTAATGAGCGAAAGGTCACATATCACTTGCATATAAGGTATCCTGGGAGTCTCCTAACATCATAATCAAATGTGGCTGAGCCCCTGACCCAAAGAGCAAGTAATTTGTGGAAACACAGTGATGCTGGTTTCTTTGAGAAGTAAGGCGTTCCCTATAAGAGAATTGCAAAAACAAAATTTTGCAAGTAAATTTTTGAGAGAACAAGTTTATCCCTTAAAGCATCAAAACTTATTTTAACTGTTCTGAATGTTTCCTTAAACAATTTTATGCATTTTCCTATCTAACTAAAATTAATGTATCCTTTTTCTGATGAGTGGAGTCTATCCTTAGGAACAGTAAAAGTTGCATTCAAGCTGAATTTTTAAAGCTAGCTGTTTTATTAATTTTTGTTACATATTTCAAAAGCCTTTGTGACAAGGACTTTGAGTAGATGGCAGGGTGGTAGCTGTTCTGCTTCATACAAACCCTGATAGAAGCAGGCTGTCATTAAATGGTTTAGTCCCAAGTTCTTCATAAATAGGCAGAGTGACAGGTGACAATCCTGTCCTGCCATGCTGTGAACCCCAAGGGAATCAGAGACAGGTTTTGAGGAATGAATACAAATTTGCTTCTAGGGCAGTCGGGGCCTCTGTCCAGGCCCAAAGGAAAACCCGAGCCAAGGGGCCAACTTCACTTTACAGAGGAGCGCATGGGCTCAGAGAAGTCACGTGCCTTGCCTGGGTCTCACAGCACTGGGATTGGAATACCCCTAACTGCTCTTCCATCGGACTGACTGCTTCCTTCCTGAGTGTTCCTATTCACTCCTTAGAGTCAGGCCATCCATATTTCTGTCTACTACCACCCTCTCTGTGCCTTTCTAATTTGCTGCTTGCAATGTAATGGGGACTGAGAGCTCGTTAGAATCATGTTTTGTACGCAATAGCCAAAAGTATTTGGCCTGGCCCTAGCAGTTCTATGCCTGGCTTAGCTATGGCTATTTCACCAACTGGCTGCCTTTCTATTTTTATCTAGATTCATGATCGTTCTTTTTTGGGATTGCTGACATGCCAGCCTCTAAAAGGTGTGCGATTATTTTATAGACATCATGTATTTTTTATTTATTTAAAATCACAAGGTTGAGCTGTCAACCTACAAAGCTGTAATTAGATGTGCTAAGAGGAAAAAAAGAAAAAGAGTCATTTACTTCGAGCAAATGGGGCACCAATTCAGTATTCAGTGAGGTAGCGAGAAGCTGTGTTAGAGAATATTTATGGATGAGGTGGGCCTAAAAAAGCTCATCTGCCAGATGTTAAAAAACATGAAAATTAAGCTCATTAGGCTTATAAGCCATGTCTCAGCACTGTGTCCATGCTCCCCACCACCAAAACCTCTTGAACACTTTACATTTGTTTAGTGCTTAGTTTTTGAAAAGACCAGTTTTACCCTTAGCACATTCTCAATGTGCACAGAATGAATATCTGTATTTCAAAGACCCCACCAAAGCCTGATACATACAACACAAGAAATCCTTGTTGAATGGCTGACCCTCCTGACATACGTGGTGTTTTGTAAAGATCATTAAGTGCTTTCATTGTATGTCACTTATCATTTCTAACACTCTATCAACCCTGGGGGTTGGTAGTATTATCCCTACTTCACAGATTAGGACCAGATTCAGAGAGGTTAAGTGGCTGTGTCCAAGCACGAGAGCAGGCACTCTTTATATCACTGCAGAGTGGTCTCCTATAGGACAAAAGAGAATCAACACTGCTGGGGCACTTACAATGTTGCAAGTCCTACACAAATGTAACTGGGAAGGGCAGAATCCTTTCCAACTTTTTACAGATTAAGAAATGGGGGTTCTTAAAAGTTCAATAACTTTACCATAGTTAATAACTCCAAAGTGGTAGAGTTGCAAAGAAGCGAACAGTTGCCTTGGGGCATTCAGAACCCAGCTTCTGAAGAATAGATGCTGCCGCTTTCTGTACCACACAGTAAAAACCCAGTGTTATTCAATATGAACCCTGAAAACATTAGGGACACAAGGATGCACCTCTTTTTTAGACACAGATTTTTTTTCTGAACAAAAAGGAAAGATTAAACAGACTCAAGCAAGTATCACTAGAATCCAGCCTCAACTTGGCTGCTAGTCATAACTCAGATCTAACCAAGTTACTCTTCTGCTTTAAAGCCTGGAAAGGATACCTACCAATTGCCCATTGGATTCATTCAAATCTCTTTAGCTGGCACTTTAAGTCCTTCCTCATTGGCCTGCAATTCAATTTCTTCTCTCACCTTTCTTCACATTCATTCAGGACCCAAGCACAGCAAACTCCTGCTATTTTCCAAACACACACACAAGGCCCTGCCATGCCTATGGGCCTTTGTCTGTGTGTTCTCTCTCCATCTATAATGTGAAATCTTACATATCTTTCATCTACATTACCTCCATGAATCTTTCTGGGTCCTGAGCCAGAATTAATAGCTTTCTCTGCAGAGTGGTCTCCTACAGCTTTCTCCACAGCATGGCTATACATATCTCCATCATAGAATTTATTACATTGAGTTATAATTAATTGCTAAAATACCTGTGCCCTCCACTAGAGGATGTGGCAGAGGTCAAGGCTTATTAATTTCCATATTAACTTTGTTTAGCCCAGTGCCTTGGATGTGCATGCATGCATACACACAAAGACAGAGAGAGTGAGTGAGCACGTGCTGAATAAATGCTGAATGGCTGGCTGTTTGAGAACAAGGTTTTTGTAGTTAACCCGGCTTCAATATGAAATTCAAAACAATGAAGACAGGACTCAAACACAGCAGGGAAATAACATACACTTTTAACTCTCAAAATAAATACTAATCAATTTTATTTTATAAATACAGATGCTGGGTTTTCTTCCAATTACCAACAGATCAGTTTCACATGCCATTTATTATTGGTGGTGGTTTAAAAAATTATTTAAATAACTGGTTAGGTCAGGATAAATGGGCACCATTAGAACTGCTAAAAAAAATATAGCTGGAACAATCTTCCAAAACTAATATTCTGAGGGAAAAAAAAATCTATGGAATTTCTAAAGTGGTTAAGGGGCGGAGGAGAGAAAAAAAACAATCAAATATTCACTTGAGGACATTTGTTGGCTGTTAAAATTGTCTCCGCTGTATGAAAACTGAAAAGGGCTCTTAGCAGTTCAGAAATACATTAGTAATGAATTTCCACTTCAACTTATTACTTCTAAGAAGATTTTATTTTCTTAGTGACTTACAAGACTAATTAAAAAGATTAGTAGTAGATAATAGCTCATTCTGTATTTTGGCCTTGGCAAAATAGAGGCAAAACTAATTCTGCAGCTTTGTAAAATGCTGAACAGAGTTGTTTCAGGAGACACATAGATTCTACTCAGGTCATTGTAGAAACTGCAGACATCAAACAAAGTCAAAAGAAAACCCCAAACCCAAACAAAACAAACCCAAACCTAAGCAGTGTTTTGAGGCATACATCATTGGATAGTGTGGGTCAACGAAATATGTAGGCAACCATTGATCAGTTCTGAGAGATGTGATCACATTCAAGGGCAGGGCTCCATGCTTTGGGAGTGAAAGCCATGAAGCCCATAATTAGGGAGTCTACAAAGGGGAGATTGATTGGTGGAAGCCCAGAGCTCCAGGCTGTACCTGGCTGTGAGGAACCTCAGATGAACACTATATTCATGAGTTTCTGCAAGTGGTCTCACTGCTTGGTGGTGCTGAAGCCAGGCTGGAGGGCCTGCAATTGAATGCACTGCAATAGTTTGAGTTTGGCGTGAAGTTTTAAATCTATCCCATATCTGGAGAAATCACAAATTGCATGTGATTCACCTTCCATTCTTCAATACTAACAATGGCCTTCAAAAACCTTTTTTTTTTTTTTTTTAAAAGATGACCGGTAAGGGGATCTTAACCCTTGACTTGGTGTTGTCAGCACCACACTCAGCCAGTGAGCGAACCGGCCATCCATATATGGGATCCGAACCCGGGGCCTTGGTGTTATCAGCACCGCACTCTACCGAGTGAGCCACGGGCCGGCCCCAAAAACCTTTTATTTTTGTAGATGTTACTTCACTGGAGGACCCCACAGAACGATGTACATCCAAGATAGTGTCTGTTGCCACCCTTTTGACTCTTATATGAATGACAGTATACTGCAAGGAAGCTTCTGCTCCAGGTTTGGAGTGGCCCTACCCTCTTCATGTGGAATAAGATGGATTTCTTCAGATCAAGTTAAAGGTTTAAATTGCCTGAGGGTTATATATATCTGCTATGCAGTAATTTTGTGAGTTCTCTACATGGAAAACAACAACACAAACTAGTCCATTTAACGGTGTAGCTATCAATTAAAATTGAGCCAAGGAATGCTTGGACAAAATATGAAAATGATTATGAGAACTATGAATTAAGTTGTTACATAGGACAAATGCAGCTACTGGAGAGTACACCTGTGAAGCATTTGTGTTGCTATACACAATAAGTAAATGAAGTCAGCAGCATTAGCTTAGATACAGCCACAGTTTTTGTTCAGGCTAGTCCTGTCAAGATGTAACATATGGAGATGTATGTTTGAGAGGAATTTCAAAGCTGGAAAAAAAAAAATCAGGTCAAGTGAAGTAAACTCAATTTTATTCTTCTATACAATACATGGATATATGGATAAATTTTCCTTAAAGAGCTTGCAACCCTGAGGCAATGTCCTTAGTTACATAATGTATAAAGCAATAACAAATAAAATCTAAATGCAGGAATGACAATTGGACGTCAAAAACATAATTTAATATTTATGAAATTGCACACATACCAATAATATTCTATGCTTCATCTAGTCTCTTAATCCATCTCAACTGCCTTGCAGTTTGCATATTAGACAGCCTGACTCTCTATGTATACTCTGTCATATATAATGCCTTCTTTCTGATTGAAATTTAATATATTAACCTGGGATTTACATAAAGGGATTTTTGTCTGATGAGTGCATTGCCAGAAAGCATACCTAGTTTTTGACCATAGCATCTACCCACATAAAAACTTTGGCCCCCAAAGGGGATTCAATGCCATCTGACTGTAGTAACCTTGGGGCCCTTTAGAGTCCCCTGGGATCCACCAGAGGCAAGTTTTTCATCTAATTTGAGGGCTACAACAAGGGTATGGCAGAAGAGGTGGAAGGTCATGGCTGATTAGAAGAGATGGAAGATCTTGGCTACTGGGTTAAAGAACCAGTGAATCTGATGCCCTTAGTTTTCAGGATGCACAGTCCATCATCCCTGAAGGTGGGGCAACAGCGAGGTCTACAGGTTGACTATGGTACCTGGGGATGGGGGCAAAGACAGGGGCAGATGGGCCTGCGTATAAGGAGACCACTATACTTCTTATTCATCAACTTAATGGATGGTCATAGACCCTTCGGTAAATGGTGGAAACCAATTTCTGAATATTCCATTTTCCCCAAAGTTTTATAAACTACAGTGAGGGCAAATGCTTATGAGAAACTAAAGGTGAGTTCTTTATATTACTTATATATTATCATCTTCCCTCTGAGGATAACATAGAAGTGTAAATAAAAAGCAGACAAATACCTAAAAGGTAATTTGAGCTATAAGCTCTTTCAATTAGAGGGTGACTTTTTGCCTTAAAATAATCATCAGGCCTGAAAAGCAAATCTTGAAAGCAAAATCTAACTTTGTCTGGCTCACTGATATACAATGATCCTGAGTCCCTCCTTTTATTCCTAAAATCCGTTTTTCTGAGGAATATCCTCCATTAATATTCATTTTGTGTCATAATTAATACAAAGGGTAAGTGCAGCTTTATCCTCATTTTAGGCAGCGATTCTGCCCTGGTCCTACTGTCTGCTCATATCACTTATCAGAACTCCTGCGTGGCCGGCGGAAGCTGGATACATTTTCATTCAGTGCATAGATCCTTCGAGAGAACTCTTCAAATTCTCCCAGAACTTGTTCATCACACTCTACTGCCACAGCACTGTCCACTGGGATGCAGTTAAATGCTTCTAGCTGATCGCCTGAGGTGAAACCTGTGGCTTCCAGCCCAATGATTTCTTCTGCCTGTTCCACAGTACAGCAGAGCTCAGTTTCTGAGACTGGGTGAAACTCACCTGCAAGCTGGACACTGGTGGAACCAGCCTGCTCACTGGGTAGGAGAGTGCCATTTACTGTGGCCGGATGCCCAGAGAGGGCTTCTCCTTGTTCTTGGCTAGCATTCACACTCACATGGCCTCCACTTAAGCTGTCACCCAAATTTACTTCTTTTTTCTTGTTTTCTTTGGAGAAGTCCAAGGAGGTATCCAAGGAGGAGGACAGAGATGTTGTCTTTCTCTCGGACTCTCCCATGGTAGTCACAGGCTGGGCTAACGCTGAGTTGTAACTGGGAGGAGGGGTTTTGTACTGGAGTCTCTCATTCTCTGAGCTGGCCCGTTTTCGGTGTCCTTTGTCTGGTGAAGGGATCCCCCCAGAGAAGCCTACATCTGCACCCCCAAATATGGAGCTCTGTCTCTTTGGAACAGGGATTGCACTGGAGGTGTGATGTCTGTCGCTAAAAGACAAACAAAAATGAGAAGTTACTTTCTACTTCAGAATTCGGTTAAGCCTTCTAGATCCAGAGACAGGAAACAGCATATTTAGATTTGAGATAATAAAAATAGATAGGCAATATTTATTGTAGTGTCTGAATGCAAGAAACCACATGTGGCATGCTGGGCCCACCAGTGGGAGATTCCTTTAAGAAGGATACAGACACACTGCAATATATTTAGAGAAGAGTGCCCAGTGTAGGATGGGGATAAGACATATCCATGTCATATGGGGAAGAACTGAAGTAACTGGACAGACCGGATCTGGAAAGAAAAACATGAGGATGTAATCAACTTCACAGTCTGAAGAGCTATCGCCATTGCTAATCTCGTTTTTAATATTCACTTATTTTATCTTCGTAAAGCAGTCATCCTCATTTGGCAGAGAAGTTAAATAACCTGCCCTTAATAACTCAGTGAGGCAGTGACAAGGCTGAACTAAAACCCATGACTCATGATTTGATGATAAACTGCCTTTTCCAACACCTAGATGCTAATCACCTTGCATTAGAGAACTGGCAGAGAGAGGATCAAGGGCACTTTTTTTTTTTTTTTCCATGAAAAATTAACTTGGGAAATAAATTCTTCTTTATAAGGCTAGCCACATACATGTTTTACAATACTTGGTCTTCAGTGCCTTCTTTTGAACCTGAGTTACTTCTCAGAAAGCTATCTTTGGGCCAGCAATAATAATCATTGTTTAGCTATATAAAGCTTTATAGTTTCTGAGGTAATTTCATATATATCATTTCACTTGGTCCTTATAAAAACCCTGTCAAGAAAGCAAGGTATGCATTATTACACTTAAGTTTGAAATAATAAATAATAATCAGTTAATGAAAATAGAGTATCCAGACCCTGAAAATGATAGTTATATTGTACACTGTGCTAGTCAAGCCACCCCTGGAGTATTGATCACAGTTTTAGATACTATTATATGCAGATGAAATTAGCTTCAACACAACTATATCAACAAGCTGGGTTCAGAGGCAGAGAGAGATTCATTTGACTTGTGTTCTCCACGTGAGGAACATGCATAGAGAAGTTAAGCGGCTTGCAAAGGATCAACCACTAGGCAAGAGTAGATGCAGGACTTGAAACCAGACACAGCCAACAAATAGTATATGAGCAAGGCTTGGAGAGGGGAGACAGATGCAAGACAGAGCCCTGCCCCCAAGGAGCTTCAAATCTTGCAGGAGAAAGACTTCATAATTACTCGAATAATACATTTTCAAATTACAATTGTAATAAGTACCCTGAAAAAGAAAAAGGTATCTAGGGTTCCTTCAATACGTGTCCACAGCTTCAAGCCCCGGAACCAGCTCCTTGCTCCCTCTTTCAAAGTTTTTCTGATGCTGGATTATGCCTGTGGTCTCAGACACCCAAGCAAGGGTTATTCTTTTTGAGAAAAGGCAACCACAAGGCTTCTAATCCATGGGTCTGTCAGACTCCTTTGCTTGGCCTTAAGTATCAGTGCCAGGAGAGATTTCATAATTAGTGGAGATCACTGGGGTGCATACAGAACTGAGCAAGCAGACAAGTAAATTACTATTTTTGGTTCTCAAGAAAAACGAAACAAAACAGAGCGAAATCTATTGGCCTTAATCTAGGTTTTCAGTTAATATATTGCCAAAACTCATAGTAATTGGATAAGCTACACATTTTTGTCAACCTTATTGTTTTTACTCTACCACTTGCTGACAGTGTCCCTCTCTAAATAATTTTGCAGGTTGACTAAGTAATCAAACCAAAACAGAGCATCAGCACTACTCACAGACAGTCTATCTGTGCAGACAAGCCAAGCTTTCAGTTGGCAGCCCAGCCCAGGAAGGGTGGGAAACACCAGGTAAGCCAGCCTGGAACACTAAAGGTGAGGCTGTAGGTGTGACTAGAGGCCGGGTGTTTAACCACTCATGGATGTGAAGGGTGAATAACTTGACACTCTCCCTGTGCTGCCATCTCCTCCCACCCCCTCCAGGTATCCTGCTCTGCTTCTCTGTTAGGCTCCTAGTGGGCTAAAAGGCAGGGTATGAAGAACAGGTCTGAAACACATCTAGTAGTGCTTACTACATCAGAGGAAGATGGGTTTTTGCAGCTTCCAGAAAGCTCTCCTCAACAGAATAGTAATAAAGTGTGAGGACTGCCCCCCCAACCTGACCCCACAACGTCAATGGGAAGGGAACAATCATTTTCCTGAGCATCAACGATGTTCTCAGCACTGTGGAAGGTGCTCTGCACACACAGAACCCTTTTGCATCTGCCCTGTAAAAAAGGTAGGCGAGTGGGTGGGTCACGTGGTTTGTTCAAGGCTGAAGAACCACATCTGAACTAGATTCGGTTTAAGTCCAGAGCTCATACTGTCTGTTGCATCCCACATGGGAACCTCATATTCAAATTCAACTAACATTGACTAAGTGCCAATGATATGGCACACATCAAGCTAAATGCCAGTACACAGACCTTCTTGTTTATCCACAAACTCTATCTAAACTATGGTATGTTATTCCTATTTGCATGGATGGATTGTAAAGCTTTGAGAGGTGAAGACTTTGATATTTTCTGACATCTTGATTTTGTGACATTCTTCTCCAGTTCCCTTGGATTTTTATGAGAACTTGGGTAATGATACTATCAGACACAAATTGGAAAATCCACGTATCGGCAAAACGTTCTCTCAAGAATGAAAAGAACATGCATTATTTTGGACAGACAATAAAGAAGTCTGCATATCTAAGATTCACCCTTTTATTACCACATTTTGGTCCTTCTCCCCCCCTTTTTTTGGCTACGTAAGTTGAAACCTTTCAAAAAAATTTTTTTAAACCTTTCTTACAATCTTAAAAAGTTGAACAAAAAAGTTATTTTACTGATGACTTTGGACCATTGATATGAACATGTATTATTAAGTGATGACACAGTAAAGAGACTATAGGATTTTCAGTGACATCTGTTTCTCAGGATATGAGTCTGGAGTAAAGCCTGCACTTGGAGTTTTCCTGTGTCCTCTCTTACTGTTAGGTTGTCAGTGTAATTTTATCAGTGCTTCTGCCTACAGCGGCTTCTCCTCTCTTTTTAAAATATTTTGCTGCTAGTTTGCTGTGCTCTTGTAAAGCAGATGTCCTAGGAGTTATGCACAAAATAAGAGTAAACTGGATTTGAGTGATGGACCAGGAGAGGGCCTGAGCATAATATGCTTTATTGTATAAATTTTATAATGTTAGTTTTGGCTGCTTGGAATTACTATTTTTAATTATTTCTAAGATCTTAGTTATATTCCAGATTTTCAAAATAGCTGAGCTCCAAACAGCTGAAATATTATGATTACATTAAATATACAAATACACATGCATTTTTAATTATTGTAATACTGTGCACCCACAGGATAACTCAAAAAATACAACCTATGTAAAAAAAGTCACTCACAAATAACTACTATTAATAACTACTATTGATTTCAGATATTTTTCTTTCAGACTTTGATTTTATGTATGTGTGTTTAATTAAAAAAATAAATAAATACCCTAAAGTTGTGTTTGTGGTATATACACATAATTCCATATCTGGCTTTTGGATGTTATTAATCCTCTTGCTCTTGGTGAACATAATTCTAAATGGTTGTTCCATTGAATAAAATATCATAATTTACTTAATTGTTCCCTTGTTTTTGTAGATTTAGGATGTTTCTAAACTTTTACTATTACAAAACATACTGCTGTGTGAGCATCTCTATATAAAAACAAAATGCATAGATTTTTAATAAAAATTTTTGATTTTCATTTAATAGAAAGTTTCAAGGAAGACTCTTCATTACTATTTAGTACAAGCTAAAGGAAAAAAAAAGAGCATTTTATCTCTAATATTGCCTAAAAAGAAAACAGAAGCAATTAAGAAGGCAAATAATAGAAAAAAAAAATGCTCAGAAGGTTTCAAGATTCTTTTTGTCTGATTACAGTCTGGCTTAATTAATGATTATTTCAACTGGACGAAGAGGTTGAAATGTATAGATTTACTCATTATATAGCCAATTTTTAAAGGCTATTGACAATTTATTTACCAAATGAAATCAGTACATTATTTAAGTTGTGACAAAAAATTACAGGGAGTTTCTATTCTTAAAAAACAACCAATGGAGTCCGGGGTCTTAAAAGCTCCCATGGCTACCATGGGCTCCTTTGAATGAGATTCAAATAAATGCTAATCTTTAACACTGAAACAAACAAACAAACAAAACCCAAGAGCAAAAACATGGTTGTTTTTGGAAGAGTGGATGTAGCAGGAAACGAGGTAATTTTTTATGATCCTCCACTCCTGTCAAGGGGTCCTGTGTGCTCTGAGGCACTAGCTTTGGGGGTGCAGAGTCTAAGATTCAAGCAACTGGACTGAGTCCACCAATTCACTGCATACATTCTCCTCATCAGCCATTTGCCTTGAGTGGATGTCTCTTCCAGCTTGGCTTAGGTCCAAACTGGAAACATGACATCTGGGGTTTAATGCTGCAATTAAAAGGAGTTTATTAAAAAACAACAACCCAAAGATACGGTAATTACAAATTTACTAGGCTATGGTTTAGTGAAACATGGCATAGATTGCTGAATAACTGAACCACATCAGGGACTGTTAAATTACTTAATAATAAACCTTTTGCTATAAGTAAAAAAGAATTTCCTAGGGTTACAAACAATAGCATGATAAGGGAGAAGTCAAGTGCCTTGCAGTTTAGAGGTCAAGGAGGACAGTCTGGTTTAAATTTGGCTTCTTTGGATCAAGTTTTCTCTGAGTTTTCTAAATTAAAGTGATTAATTTCTTTCTCATTCTGCGAGTCTTTATTTATTGCAGTCAGTTACCTTTTTTTAATCTCTTCAGCTCTGTCTGGAGATAGTAGTGGTGATGAGAAAGGATGTTCAAAGACCTGGATTTTACTTCTAGTTCTGCCATGATGATTCTGTCTACTTGGAGTTACAACTTAAGGTCAAGTTGACCATTTATTAGTTATATGACTGTGGACAGTTTTCTCTTTTGTAAAATAGATCACTGGGCTATGGTAAGGATTAAACAAAATCCTTGGCAGAATGCTGGCATAGAACCTGATGGCAGGAGTAACTGTAATGGTGGTTGCTGTCATTATGATTAGCTTCCATGGGGTTCAAATTCCTAAAGTATTATCCTCTTTTTACAGAAGCGGCAACAGAGGCTCAAAGACATTCATGTCTTGCACAGCAAACCAGGGTAGTAGGTGGCAGAGGAAAGAACAGAATCTAGATCTCTTCTCCTCTTATTGTTTTCTCCTATACAGCATACCATTTAAAGCAGGAACAGACAGAACTCTTCCCACACACCCCCATCTCCACTTCTGTATCTCAGGGAGCTAGCTACAAGAAGCAAATAAAGAATTGAGGCAAATGTAAAAGAGTTTTGGAGAAAAAGCACAAAATCAATCAACCAACATTTATTCCACCCAATGTGAAACACCATTCCAGTTTCCTTTCTTTCTTTCTTGGGGGCATAGGATGGGGAAGGCTTTCAATTAAGTAGAAATGCTTAAAATGCCTCTATTTACATAATCTACCAACTGCTTAGGGACTATAAGAACTTCCCAGAATCCTCTGAGGCACATTCCAATTGTCCCCAAATCCCTGATGCATCATTTTTCTGTACAAATTTAGCTTCAGGAAGAGAGAATTTTTGTAAGAGGGAGAACTTCTTTATTTCCCGAGCCTAAATGAGAAGAACTATATTCAGCACTTTTATACCTCTTATACAAATACCTTGCCAAGACGCCACCCTGGGAAATGATAGAACCTAGTTCACTCTACTCCACCCTCCTTGCCCCACCATTTCCCCCCTCCTCTCTGTCTTTCTGTTGGTTTTACTGCCTGAAGCTATAGCCTCCTTTAACAGAAAGGAGATTAGGAGAGAGAAGACAAGGTAAGAAAGCACTGGTCCAAACTGTGATCTCCATTTCCACATTTCCAATGTGTAATAATCCAGAGTTCCACACACAGCTCCATCTTTATGAAACATGAGACATTTGTGAAGCCCCTCACTGCTCTGAACCTATGTTTCCTCATCTGTAAAATGGGTATATCCACCTAATAGCTATTGAAGTAAGGATTAAGTGAGATATATAAGTAAAATTCTTAGTACAATGAGTAGGTATTTGATAAATTAATAATAATAAAACAGTAATTAACATTTATGAAGTGCTATGGGGTAAGCATTCTGTTAACCGCTTTGTACATGTCTCATTTAGTGCTCACAACATCTCTGTAAAGTATTAAGAACTTTATTTTACAGATGAAGAAAATGAGGCACAGAGGTTAGGAAACTTGGCCAAGGTCACAAAGCCACTCGGTAAAAAGCTGTGATTTAGCCAAGCCAGTTAAATAAACGTTAGGTCCCTTCTCTCTCTCAGTTCCTAGGACATTTACGTCTTCTGTTGCCACTAAAACACTTATATTTGTTCTCTACTTCTATTTGAGGGAGGGGTGAAAACCAAAAGAATAATTTTTAGGTCAAGCAGACTGGTATCTTTTCCTTCTCTTCTCTTCCTGCCTACGGCTACATTAAGTTTGTGTGTGTGCGTGCATGCTTTTTGCTTTGTTTTGTTTTACTTTCTAGGATTTATGATACTGTTAGCATTCTAAGCATCAATTATAAACAGAAATAAATTCTTACATGAAATGATGTAAATGTGGAAACTTAAGGGGAAATGAAATAAAGAAAAAGCGTAAAGATTTACCACATTAAGAGTTCTTGAAGCTGAGGTGAGTTTTTAACTATTTGAAAATAGTTTTTTTTCCCTCTATTCTCTTTTAGATTCACTTGTGCCTGTTTTATCTGTCTACAACCAGCTCTCACATTATGAAGTATTAGCAAAGAGTACAAATTCACAGTCTCAAATATGTCTTTCCCTTACTACGAAATGTTTCCTCTGAGGAACATTATTAGATCACAGCTGGTCAAAATACTAAATCTTGATGGTCTGGATCCTGACCAAAATCTACAGCTACAACTCGGTGGAATAAGAATACTTAAAAAGAAAAAGAAAAAAAAAAACTTTTAAACAACATTTGATCTTCTTCTTTCTCCCCCCATGTAGCAAGCTATGACCTCATGGAAGTGAGATCTCTACATGGAGGTGTTTAAGTTGGTTTATGGCCATTAGAAATGTTTGAAGCTCTAGGTACTACTCTGCGCCAATATCATGTCAACTGTGTTAAAAAGCAATAATAGTTTCTCACCTTCTTAAAGATTACTGCTTAAATAATGCAGAGCAATGACAGGGCTGCACAGAGTGCCAAAAGCAGGTTGCCAAGGCGAAGCTGAGGTAGAATTACGTCTTTTGGCAGCTAAGAAATTATGACATAAAGTTAGTTTTTTCAAAAAAACAACCTCCATAAATTAGGCTACTATCCTTTTTCAAAATTCAGCAAAGGCTGGGGATTTATCTTTCTCCTTTCCCTCTCTCAGATCAAGTAGAAGCACAGAGCCTCCTCTTGGAAAACCAAATTTAACAGCCAGATTTTATCTCCCAGGAGGTAGCTGGGGGTTAATAGTTTTAAGTATGCAGTCTCCTGGCCATAGGCAAGCAATCTAAAGGCCTCTCACCATTACCAGATAAGTGTAAGTGCTTAATCTTTGCCCTGGATATTAACAAAAACACGAAACAAAATAAAAATAGAATAGAAACAATCTTGGGCCAAAAGCACAGGCTGAAATCTGTGCCAATGGTCACCTTTCCCTGGGCTCTGCTTGGAAGGTTTCCTGCCAAAGTCTGACTAAATAAAAACAGAGAGTATAAAAAGGTATTAACTGAACAAGGGAGCCTTTAGATTTTATTTAAACTGAGTAGTGATGGAAAGATGAATTTGTGAAAGAGAAAGTTCCACAGGCAAAGGACAAAATAAGCAAGCTAAGGAAACCCAGTTCACAAGCATATGTGATGTGAGAGCCTTGACATCAGGCTTCCATGGCCCTAGGCAACAGGGTCCAGCCTGGAGAAGTGGGCCCTCGCATAGGCCAGTGAACAGAGGGTGAGCAGTGCCTATAGCCCAGAGCCCATGTGGAGGCCAGCTCAGCCTCAACGCAGAGCTTCCTGAGAGAGAATCTCCCTCCCTCCTGAGGGAGACAAAGAGAGGCCCTGAAAGGGATCAAGTCAACTACTTTACTCATCAGCTTTCACTTTAAGAAATACAAATTAATGTATCAAGATCACAGTCAGGCAACCCACATTATGAGGAGTGTAAAATGGTCTGTAGAAACAGACAGAGCCCATCTTGATGTCATTTGTGCAGAGAGAACATAAGTAAAACTCTACAAGAGAACATGTGAAAAACAGGAAAGAGATGTCAGGAATAATACCTGGGGACCCCTTGGAGTGTCTGGACAGCACCTGAGACCTGGGAATAAGAAACTGTTCATGTTGAAAACTAGAAAAAATAAACAAACAAAAACAACAACAATAAAAAATCCCTCTACCTTTGCCAGGGAAACCAGAAGAATAGCAATCTCACAGAGCCCAGCCCCAGAATGAGTTCAGTAGAGAAATTAAAACCCTGGTCAGAGAATGCATTGAGAATTTTAAAACTAGACTTGAAAGCTAAAGGAAGCATTAGACTCCTGAGATGACAGAATCTGTGAAATGAAGTCTTTGAAAGATACTGCTAAAGCTAAACTACCATCAAATTTCTAATAACTTTTGACATGAACCAAACACTGGGACTTTCGTTGTTTTTTAAAAGAAAAACAGATAGCTCTGCCACCCTTTTCAGAGATGCTGGAGGCCTTGGGAAGAAGTGTTTGGGTTATAGTTAGCTGCCATTTAATCATTGCTTAGTAAGAGACTGGGAATCTAGGGACAGTATCTTGGTAAACTTATCTTCTGTAGTCTCCTGTACTACTAAAGAAGTGTAGTATAAAACTGCATGCCTGTTAACAGAATTCACTAACAAATTAATTGATCTACTCTCTTATCCAAATACATATTAGGGATATAATAATAATTGGAAAAAAGCTATGGTTCCTGCTTTTATGGAGCTTACTGTCTAGTGGGAGTGGACAGATATGTACCACAGAATCAGAGATATGAATGTAAAATGACAACCTCTGATATATGCTATGCAGGAAGGAACATGGGCTAAAAGAGCTTGCAACAGAGAAATGACCCAGAAAAGGCCAAGATTCGAAGGGCTAGCAGAGTTCTTCACCAGGTAAAGAATGGGGTTGGGTGAAAGTATCTTCCAGGCAAAAGGAACTGCATATGCCAAGACCTATGTCAAGGAGAGCAATGTTGGAGGACCCAAAAGGTCAGTGAATGAAGAGTTGTATGGTAGAAGATGAAGCTGGAGAGGAAAACAAAGTCTAGACCAGGCAGAAAAGCCCATAGGCCATATTTAGAATTTTTGATTTTATCTAAATCAGCAAGGGTGGCTTATTTTAGGCAAGAGTTTGTGTGTGTGTGTGCGCGTGCGTGTGTGTGTGAGAAAGAGAGAGACGAGAGAGATAGAGAGAGAGAGAGAGAGAGAGAGACAAGAGACTGAGAGACAGAGATGGGGAGGAAGGTATTTTGGAAAGTACACTCTGGCTGCAGTTGAAAAAGAGACTGGAGCGGGCCTAGAGTAGATGCTGGGAGACTGCAGGCTGTGCAGCATAACAGGTAAGAGATGATAGAGACTTGGACCAGAATGGACATATACAGACACAAACAGACATACTAGTGAAAATTGGCAGGAGTTGCTAGGGTTGGATATAGGGATGAGAAGAAATAGGAGAAATCAAGGGTTATGCCTGGCTTTCTGGCTAATGTAAAAGAATAAATGGAGGTTCCATTTGCTGAAATCAGGGCACTGGAAGACCTCAAGGCTTGATGGTTGGGATGGAAGACAGGTAGAAAAAAACACGGGCTTGTATAATGCACTGTAAAGATGTACAGGAGGCAATTTGAACATAAGGTCTGATATCAGAACTTGTCTATACTAAGAATAAAGTGAGATAAAAGAGGGCCTAGGACTGAGCCTTTAGGAGCTCCAGTTTTTTATGATGAGGTACAGGAAGAGGAGCCTACAAATGAGATGAGAACGAACAGTTGGAGAGGAGTGAAGAAAGCCAGGAGAAGGCTGTAATAATAAGATTCCTTTTCTGGAACCACCAGATGCTAAATGATCCCTTGTGTAAAACACTTTATTCTTAACATAGTTATAAGAAAGATTGTCCTGTGTAATACTTAAAGCAGTGGTTCTTAAACTGTTCTGCCTAGGTTCAAATCTTAGCTCTTCCATCATAAGTTGTTTTAACCTTTTGGTTCCTCAGTTTCCTCATTTATAAGAGGATAATGGGTCCTAATTCACAGGGTTGTTGTGAGGATTAAATGAGTTAACTAAATAAATAATTCAAGATGTTTTGGAAGAGTGTCTGGTTCACAGTAACAGTCATTTGATATTAGCTATAATGATATTACTTATTATTATATATTGCTACCACCAATAGAAGAACTGTTGAATAGCATCATATAAAATGATTTCTAAGAACTCCAAAATTGAAACACAGGGAATTATATCTAAATTGTGTTAAACCCAAAGGTAATACCGAAGTAGCCAGTGATCATTTCTAATGCTGCCAACCACTGTCAGCTTTGATGGGCAAAGATCACATCTCTAAGTCTTCTTGAAACTAGTACAGTGCATTAGATCTACAAGGATGCTTATCTAACTGATATTTATTAGCACATGTTAATGAATGGATCCCTCCTGGAAAAAAATGACTTTTTAATACAAAATATCTAAATAGTTTTTCTTTTTCTTTTTTTTTTTTTTTGTCTTTTTCGTGACCGGCACTCAGCCAGTGAGCGCACCGGCCATTCCTATATAGGATCCGAACCTGCGGCGGGAGCGTCGCTGCACTCCCAGCGCTGCACTCTCCCGAGTGCGCCACGGGCTCGGCCCTCTAAATAGTTTTTCTAATTCCCTTCCCCCATTCATTTAAGTATGCCCATCTTCCAAAATCTAATTTAAGTCCTACCTCTTTCATGAAACCTTCTTTAACCATGTCAATCTAAATCGATCTATTTGAACTTTGAACAGGTACAGTATTTGTGACTGTACCATTCAAATGATGCTTAATATGATCACTTGCATTTCAACACATATTTCAGTGGACATTATTGAAATCCACATTCATTGTTTGAGTATGTGAGGCTCAAGGAGTAAAGAGATGCATAAAATATGGTTTCTATCATTAAGGAGTTCCCATTCTAGTAGGCAAGGCAGAGAATAAACCAATAACCAGAACATCATGGTGCTTTGTATACAACATACATTTTGTATATTATAATGGAGAAAAGAGTCAATAATCAGCTGACGTCTCATCAGAAGTGGCTATATTTGATTGGTGCCTTGAAGGATAAGTGGGAGTTAACCAGGCAGAGTGTGTGTGTGGGGGTGGGGGGTAGAGTGTGAATTAACTAGGCTGTGTGTGTGTGTGTGTGTGTGTGTGTGTGTGTGTGTGTTGGGGGGGTAGTAAAAAATAAAGGGAAGGGTATTTAAAGCAGAATAAAATATAACATGCAGTCTAACTGTGAATCTGACTCTTTTAAACAGTGTATGGGAGCAACCTAGTCTTCTACTTCTTGAAATCCACTCCTCCGCTTTCCAATCTAACTTAGTACAGAGCACATAGTTGATACTCAGTGAATATATTTGTTTTATGAGCAAATGGATTTATTTGTACCTAAAAGGAAAAATTTAGTGTTTTGCAACGTGTTAAGAAATGTTAAAAACAAAAACCAAAAAACACTACAGGGTTACTTACAATATGGAGAACAAAACTATCTAAACATATAGTTATAGTAAATCTAAATGCTGAAAAACCATTAGCCATTAAAAATGATGCTAAAAAGTTTTTAATGGCATTGGTAAAATGCTTAAGAGATAATATTTTACAAAAAGCAGTATATATAACTGTAAGGAATGTTTTGTCCACTAGTGAAATGTGACTAGTCTGATTTTCTGATTTGAGATGTGCCGTAAGTATAACATACACAGGAGATTTATAAAGCTTACTTTGAAAAAAAGGAACTTAAAATATTTTATTAATAATTTTTTAAATGTTGATTACATGTTGACAAGATGGATATAAAATTTGGATTTGATTTAGGTTAAATAAAATATATTATTAAAATAAACCTACCTGTTTCTTTTTACCTTTTTTAACACGGTTGCCAGAAAATTTACATTTATATAAGTGGTTCACACTATATTTCTACTGAACAGTGCTGCTATAGATGATACGATCTCAATTAGATAAGAAACACATAGAAAACCAAGCAACATAAAAGCGGTTTTTGGGGCCAAACCCGTGGCTCACTCGGGAGAGGCCACGGGTTTGGATCCTATATAGGGATGGCTGGTGCACTCACTGGCTGAGCGTGGTGCGGACGACACCAAGCCAAGGGTTATGATCCCCTTACCGGTCACAAATAACAACAACAACAAAAAATGGTTTTTGTCCCTGGATTGTGGGGCTATTATTTCCCCCTGTTCTGCATATTTTTACAATTTCCAAATTTTATTCATTGAGCACATCGTTTATAATCAAAAGGAGTAAATAGAAATAAACAAGACAAATAAAAACAAAGAGAAAAGAGATCTCAATTTGGTTCAAAGACTTGGTTAGTGGAGGTGGAGAAAAGCAGACTGGGGATGCCCAAATGCCTTTCTGTCACTGGTAGAGGGTTAGTGAACAATGCATGCTGGCCAGCTGTTCTCTATCCTGACTGGAGACAGAAAAAAGTGGAAATGGGTGATAACCACAGGATGAGGCCTGTAAGATAAATATAGGGAAGAATTTCCTGAAGCAAGGGTGTTTAAACTCCGGAATGAGTTATGGAAGAAGCTTGGTCCCCCAAGGTCTTTTAAAATACTACAGATACCCACATACTTTGTGTGTTCCTTTCTACAGGCAAGGAGATGACTTGTCAAGGTTCCTTCTAACATAACTATCTTAGAGTAAATAACTCCAATAAAACTTTCTTTTTCATTTATTTATTTTTATTTTATTTTTTATTTTTTAATTTTTATTGAGTCATAATTGATATACATATTTTTGGGGTTCAACATTGAGATATGTTGATCAAATCAATATTACTAGCATATATATCATTACAAATCGTACTTATTCTTTATGCCCCTTGTCTAGTCTCTCCCCACCCCCCTGTCCCTCTCCCCTCCCACTTCTCATTACCCTAGATTTCTTCTCTACTTCTGAAAGAATAATCGTTACTCTGTTGATTTGTTGCCTAGATGATCTGTCTAATGCTGAGAGGTATGTTCAGGTCCCTCAATATTATCATAGAGCACATGCTTCTTCTGTCAGTCTAGAATGGGCTTTGTGGAGAGAGACATCCTATTCTTTTCTTTGGTCTCTTCTGGTGACTCTCCTTGTATCAATGAACTCCAGTGGCTGGTGGACCATCTGCATGGTGGTTGTGGCGTCTAACTGCTTTTACAGCAGCCATGGTTATTGTGGTGGCTGTGGTGGGCCACCCACATGGAGGAGATATTTTTGGCATGCTCCTTGGCACTGGCAGTGTGCCAGGTTGTGGGAGGGGGGTCCGGTCCCTGGCTCTATACCTCAGGTCCCTGGGCGGGCCCTGAGGCACTGGCGGTGTGCCTGGTTGTAGGAGAGGGGTCCAGTCCCCAGCCCCATACCTTAAATCCCCAGGAAGGCCCTAGGGTGCTGGTGCTGTGCCTGGTTGTGTGTGGAGGGGTCCAGTTCCTGGCTCCATACCTCAGGTCCCCAGGTGGGCCCTGAGACACTGGTGGTATGCCTGGGCAGGAATTAATTTTTTGTCCTTTGCTCATTTCTAAAGTGGGGGAACTTCCTGTTGGGACCAGTACTTGAGCTCTGTGGTTGAGCTAAATTGCTGCTTTGCTGCTGATTCTCTAGGGAAGGCTTTTTGTGCAGCTCAGGTTTTAATTGTTGACTTTATAGGTACTTCCAGTTCTCGTGAGATCCAGCACACCTGGGTTGTGTAGAAACTCTGGTCTGGGCCTGAATCTTTTCATCAAACTGCACCCCAGAGATTCTATATTCCTGACCAGTCTCCTCTGAGTGGTCCTACACTGACTGGGGGGCAGATCAACTGTCCTTGCTGTCCCCAGTGTTCCCCCGGCAGGCCCGTTTCCTCCACCACCCATACTGCAAACACTTCCCATGGGATGGGCTGTGCAGAGGCCCCTTGCGATGACTCACAGGCCTCTGAGTGGCTCCTTTTTTTCAGTTGTTGTGGCTCCTCGCTCCAATATGGGTCCATGGGACCCCTATTAATGGTCTTGCTGGCCTGGGGGCCACCAAGGCCCTCTTCTCTCCTGCTGCCTCCAAGCAACTCCACTCAAAGGGAACAGATGCAGCTTTTGCCGGCTCCTGCTTTGTGCACTCAGCAGTTCCAGCCTTAGAGCAGCCGTGGCCCGAAATGGCTGTAGCAGTTTTTTCTTTCTTTCATCATGGCTTCTCTGGCCTTCTGTGCTCCATGGGTCTCTCTTCTTCTTCCCCTGAGCTCTAGCAGCCCCAGCTTGGCTGTTGTTGCTTTTTTTATAGTTGTAAATTGGTTGATTTGTGGGAGAGAGTGATGCTAAGGACCATCTATTCTGCCATCTTGACTAGAAGCCCTCTTTTTCATTTATTTTTGACTATGCTTCACTTTTCATATTAGGGATGCTGTCCTGAGAAAAGCACTCTCAAAGGCAAGCCTATCTGATACAGGTTCCTTAAGTAGTACTTTTGAGACTTCAAAGACAATGTTAGTTGATGGAAATTTAAAAACCAACGTAAGCTAGAAAACATGTTTTTTTAAGTCCCTTGGGGGTCACCTGCCAGAATGCAGTTCCAAATTCAGTACAAGCATGATGAAGGGGAAGAGTGTAAATTTGTTTTTAAGAAATTAGGCTTTTTAAAGATTTTAATATTGGCCACTGCTTCATTTTCAAAGGTAAACGGTTTGGCTTAAAAGGATAGCTATCACATCATCACTCTGATTTTTAAAAAGTAGACTGACTCATTTATTCTAGATTTTCATTATTCTCAGTTTTCTGAAAAAACATTTTTCTAAAATATGCTAAAGTTCTTATGTACTTTCTTCTACTTTTATTTAAACCTGTTGCACTTGATTCTATTTACAAAAAGAAATGGATGAGTAGATTAGAAAGGTCAGCAGAAGCACTATTTGGAGACTTTACCACTAAAGTGAGATGACCTTACATAAAGCTACAAGTTGCTTCAACCAATATAAAATATTCATGTTCGTCAAACACTGGAAGGAATCTGGAGAAAAATTACAGCATGTTGTTGAATAGCCAAGGATACTTCTCCTTACTGCTCTATCTTCACTAAATTCTCTGAGATTGATTGTCTCTTTAAAAATGGCTTGTCTGGCCCTAAAACATCAAAGTCAGTCGGTCTAAGGTTGACCTCCATCATGGTAGCAGACTATTCACTAAAGCTGGATCTCAAACTCTCAGTCCCAAATGATAGCAAGAATGAACAATGCATAGGAATATTTTTGCAAGTCATTTCCTTCAAAATATTTAATTTGTCTTATCTATTCATTTATATTATAAACTATACAACTGTCAGCTAAGCAAAGGCAGGGCAAATCTTACACTTTTGAACCTTCCTTCGTCTCTTGAATAGTGCTATATACTGTATACTTAATGAATTATCAAATGCATAAATAATACTTGATAATACTTTGTATAGTTCTTTCTAGTTTATAAACTACTTTGATGGACATTATCTCATTTGCTCCATACAACTATGCTTAGAAAATAGGACTATTAACTCCATTTAAAAAACTGATACTCAGAAATGATATATGAATATTAAGTGATAGAGCTGAAATCGGAACCCATATTTTGATTCCCAAATCTAGTGCTCCTTCCTCTGCATCACACTGCCTTGCATGAAGGTGCTAGACAGTTTAAGCTTTATAATCAGGAATAATTAAACTTAGAATAAACAATTCCATGAATAAAACAGAAAAAATGGCTTTGAAACCCTGCTTTTATTATGTCTTCTTCTGAAAAAAGAACACGCCATTCAAGTAAGACAAACACTATGGACAAACATGTTGTAGGCCACTCATCTGCTTCCTTCTTTGTTTTCTTTTTTTTTAACCAATATAGTCGAAACAAAATCGTTTTTATTTCTTTCAGTCTTAAAGTTCTTAAATTCTTCACAAACTTTTCTGTTCCTTGACTTTCAGTTTACTCTCAGAAATAAATGGGGTAGGGTAAGCAACAAAAAATGTTTCCACCAGAACTGCTGCCTAAATTTTGCAGTGTATCTTCCCAGTGCTCTGGATTTGACTTTAGTAGATTTTCCTGTGGAAGGTAATAGATGTTAGAATATAGGTGGCACAGAGACAGGAGGGCTGGGGAAGGGCAGAGAAGGAACATAATGACCACTAACTAATAAGGGGCATCATAGTATAGTAAAAAGAACGTGGAACTAAGAGTCAAATAATCTGGGTTTCTGGTCCCAGTTCCATCACTTATTGTCATGTGATCTTGGCAAGTCACCCCTGTTTCTGAGTCTCAGTTTTCTCATCTGTAAAATAGTGATCTTTATTCTGCTCTGCTTCCCTCACAGGGTTGTTGCAAGCTTAAATAAAAACATAGCAAGTTTTGCAATTAAGAAATTTTTATTATTCATAATTTCTAACTATGGGTGAGGGTTACCTAAGAAGGTAGGTACAGATACCAAAAAAGGCTTGTAGGCAGATTTGTAGGGTACTAATAATCTCCAAGATTTCAGAAAGGTTTTATTAAGGACTTACGAAAGTGCGAGGAAGATGGTGAATATTATGTACAATTAATGTACAAGAAAGCATGAGACATTATTTAAAAATGTGAACAAAAACCATATTCTATACCTATTTGAAAGATGACTGTAAAGAAAAAACAAAACACCTATAACAAAGAATGGATTTAATTTTTGAAACATACAGACAGTAACTATGATTCACCTATTCATTACATACACTGAGTACTACTAAGTGCCAGGCAGTATGCTGGGTACTTACATATTTAATCTTTATGGCAACACTATCAGGTAGGCACTATTATTCTCATTTTATTTTATTTTATTTTTTTGTTGGCTGGCTGGTCCAGAGATCTAACTCTGGACCTTGCTGTTATCAGCACCATGCTCCAGCCAACTTAACAGGGTAGCCCTATCTTCATTTTATAGATAAAGGGATTGAGGCAGAAGGCTTAAACTTGCTTGAGGACACAGAGACAGTAAGTGGTGGTGTTGGCATTTAAATTCATAGTCTATGCTCTTTCCACTTAACTGGGCCACTGTTTCTTAATGTACTCTGTTCCATATCCCCAATCCTCATATGTCCAAGTCCTCCTTGTACTCCAGATCCACTCAAATGCTACCTCCTTAGTGAAAGTTTTTCCACACCCCTCATGCCAGGAAGTAAACAGCTTCCTCTGAATTTTCGAAATAATATTATATACCCTTCTTATAGCACATTGTACTTTCTATTTTTCTATTATACATTGTTTGTTCCTATTTCATTGCCTTGATTAAACTATAAGCTCCTTGAATGAAAGTTCAAGGAACATATTCCATGAGTAGAACAGGTCAGATGTCTTATTCATTCACTTGCCTAATGCTTCACTAATGCCAGGTTGGAACCACAGAGATGAGCTAGACACAGTCCCTATCCCCAAGCTGCTCAAAAGCTTAGTGGGTAAGACTTGGTGGGAGAAGTGAACCTTAACTACTTGTAGGAATACATATTTATCTCTGTATGTGCCACTGTGCCTACTGAATGAGTGAATGAATGAGGTAGGATACGTGCTGGATCTTGAAGTGGGAGCAACATTTGGATAGGACAGAGAAAGGGGCAGGCTATTCTAGTTACTGGGAACTCATCTGAGTAAAGAACTGAAATCAGAAATGAGCTCGTTATGGGTAGAGGTCAGTTGAGACAGAGTGGCAGAGTGGTGGAGAGGCATAATTGAGGCACTGTCTCAGGACCTGGATGCCGGGACCCCAACACGCAGCCCATTCACAGCAACCACAAGCACATAATCTCTTAACTCAGTTCTAAACTTACCGTCTTACCGGCAGCCATTATGCAGCAGCTTGCATGCATTTTCTTCCCTGACCATAACTCAGCACTAGCATCAGCTGTGCATTTGCATGTCAGTTTGAGTCCTGGACCACTTTGTAGTCAGTAGTAAAAGAGAGAAAAATCGGATGTTTAAGTGGCATTCTGTTGACTTTTAACCAAAGTATGTAAGAGCATAGCCTCTGAGGTGAACTTCTGCTTTTCAAAATTGTGTTGCTTGGCAGTTACGACTGGGTTACTGATTCTAGGCTGAGAAAATGGGGACTTTGTTTGGAAAGAGCTGGCATAAATCACTGAAAACTGCCCCATGCAACTGTGTTCATGAAGAAAAAGGGGTTGGTTTCAGGATTAATCAGGTAGATGCTTCTGTTATTAGTTAAGAATTCTGTAAAGCGCAAGAAAAAAAATCACTTAATTAAAAATGTTTTTATCATAGTCTTTCCTTTACAAAATAAAACAAAACAAGCTGTCACATAATTTTGAAGTTTACCATAAGGAGGAATTCAGTGAATGCACTGATCCTCGGCCAGTCTGAAATCCCCAGCACCAAAAGAACATACAGCAATCTGCTTCCACAGGGACCAATCTGTGAATGGTAACAACCACATGGAAAACAGAAGTGTTTTCTTTTACGAAAGATGTAAGAACCTCCCTTAGGAGCAAGAGTTTTTTTACACTTTGCCCTAAGGAGCAAGGTTTGGCAGGTAAGTCCTCAACCCATGGTTGCTCTCGGAAATTCTCAGATTTCTTCTGAGGCTAAAAGTGCTTGTTCCGGCTTTATTTAGATTTGTAACTTTCAGCCTGGCTTCCTATGGTGGTCTTTACTTGGAACCATTACAGAGCACTCATTTTGCAGTACTTTGCATCTACCTTCGTAGCCTATTTTTCATTAGAGTACCATAAAGTGGTACCTTACTGTTCATTCAGTGTTAATGTGCTTGACACAGTTGGCACAGAGGGGCACTGCATCACTGTATAAGTCTGAGGCTTAAGAGGTTTGCTACATCAGTGCCAGAAGACCTAGATTCTAGTTTTATTGCTAGAGATTCATGGGTCAACCATGCTTGGAAAGTCATTTAATTTCTCTGTACCTTAGAACTGAGAGTTGCTGGAAATTATAGTGTTTTAGAAGGGGAAGGGTAGTTAGGTTGCAACGAGGAAGAATTTCTATGTAAATATTTTGAGTAAATTGTCTAAAGAGATCTCAAAAGAAAGGGAACTAACCTTTAAGATTCCAGTAATTTGCTGTGATTTGTTTCTCATTCTAAAATTTTTTTGCTAACTTTGTATTCTTTTTCTTAAAAAGGGTTGTCAAATTGTATAAGCTCTAGGAACCACAAAACCCAAATTCTCCCTATTCCTAACATGAATGTGCACTCTAGCCAAGGTAGTCTATTCTTTGCCAGTGAAGCTGCTGTGCCTTTTCTTAAACTGTCCTCTCTACATGAGGAGATGGAGTGAGGATATGGTAGGATAGAAGGAACAGTGAGTGTAATGATTCAGACAGGAAAGAGCTTGTTCACATAACTAAACTGAAGCCAGTGTAGTGATGGTACATGAAAGTAAAGAGAGGATGGTGTCAGCTGAGGCAGGGGCCAGGTGGACCATAGAAAAGAACTTGGATGTTATTCTAGCCACTGAAGTTGGAGAGTGATTCAGATATAGCTAAAATATAAAAAGATCATTCTGGTTACTATGGAGAATAAACAGTGGCAGGACAAGAGTAAAATCAGGGAGACAAATTGTACTGGTATAGCTGTCTGGGTAAGAAAAGCTGGTGGCTTGGACTAGGATGGCAAAGTAGAGATGGAAGGAAATGGTCAGATTGGTCTATATTATGCAGGTGGAGATGACAGGGCTTGTTGATAAATTATATTGGATCCGATAGGAATGAAGAAAATAAGGAAGTCAAGGATAATCCCCAGGTTTGAGCAACTGGGAAGATAGGGTACTATTCGCTCACCGGAAGATGACTAGTAGAATGACAGTTTAGATATGGTGAGACTGAGAAGCCTGTGATACTTACTCCAAGAAGGTCAAGTAGGTCTCTTGCTATCCAGAGTCTGCATGAGAGGTTCATGCTGAAAATATAACTTTGGGAGTCATAAGCATGTAGATGGCTTTCAAAACTATGGGAATGGATAAGAACACATAAGAAGAGAGTAGAGATAGAAAAAGAGAAGAGGATCTAAGGTGGGACCACAGAGAACTCTAACATTTAATGATCAAGTAGAGGAGGAGGAATATGCAAAACAGAGAAAGAGCAGCCAGAAAGAAGAAAGCCAGGAGAGGGTAGTACTGTGGAAGCCAAGAAAGCAGAATGTTTCAAGAAGGTAGGAATGGCTATCGAGGCTAAATGCCATTGAGATGCTGAACAGGATAAAGACAGAAAAGTGACCTTTGGTCTTGGGAACATAGAGTTCGGTAGATACCAAGCTAGATAAAGGTAAGTAATTTCAATATACTGAAAGAACTAGAAATCAGACTGGAGTGATTTGATGAGGTACTAGAAAAATAGAACATAAATAGATCTGTGATCATTATAGAAATTAAATCGGTAGTTTAAAAACCTACATTCTCCTCCTCAACAAACAAAAACCTACTATGCTTCTGCTAAGTTCTATCAGACCTTCAAGATCTAGATAATTTCTACCATATGAAAACTGTTTCAAAAAACAGAAAATAATGAAAAGATCCCCAATTTATTTTATGAGGCTGTTACAATACCATCATGTTTAGTCATATTATAACCAAAATCAGTCATGGATTTTATGAGAAAGAAAAGTTATAGGCCAGTTCATATTAGTTCACAGATGCAGACATTCTAAAAAATTAGCAAAGGAATCCAGTAATATAGGAAAAAATAATATATCATGACGGTGTATATCCCAGGAGGTAAAAATAGTTTAACATTTAAAAAGGTATTAATATTAATATATTAACACAATAAAGGAGAAAAAGTATAGCATTATTTCAATAGATTCAGAATAAGCATTTGGTAAAATTCAATATGTATACATTCATGATTAAAAACAACTTTTTGTGAGCTGAGAATAGAAAGAAACTTCCTTTTTCTGATGAAGGATATCTACCCAAACCTGCAATAAATACAATACTTAATAGAGAAAAGTTAGAAGCCTACTCTCTGAAGTCAAGAATATCCACTATCACTGATCCTATTCCATAATAAAACATAATATGACAAGAAAAAGTATTAAAAGTTGTAAAAATAGAAAGAAACAACACCATCATTCACTAAACATATGATTGTATACACAGAAAATCCAAGTGAATGTAAGAAATACAATTGTAATTAATGTTAGCAAGGTTGCTGGATACACACTCAAAATACAAAAATCAGTGGTATTCTGTGTACCAGCCACAAAAAGTTGAATATTGTAATAAAAAAAATTTATAACAGTGACCAAACTGTAAGCTAAACAGGACAAAGTATCTAATAAAAGATGAGTAAGACCTTTATGAAAAAAAATACAAAACTTCACCGAGGTATGTTAAAAAAAAGAGAAAGAAAACAAAGCGATATCATGTCCATAGTTAGGAAGACTCAATATCATAAAACTGTCAAATCACTCAAATAATATTCATAAGTTAAAAAAAGCCAAGAGTTTTGAAGAAGAACCTTAAGTCGTAGCTTCTCCCTATTAGATATCAAGAAAGTTGGGGGTATCTTCCCTTTCCCTTCCTATGAAGGAACACGGCCTAGGAGTTAACAGTCGTGGCTCTTTCCACCCTCTCACTCACACTCTCTCAGAAAAGGAGGGACTTTTGTGATTGGTGAATTTAGAGGGCAAAACAGAAGCTGGGTATTCTTGGCTCAGTCCTATCTGGGTTCCTGAAGAGGAGTCATCTGATTGTCTCTGCAGTGTAGTTAAGGGCCTGCCATGGCAGAGAAAGCCTGTGGTTCTCCAGTTCACATTTTGATTATGAGAGTAAGTTTAATTTTGAGTGATGACTTTGCAAACCCTTTTTTACAGATTTAAAGCCACATTTTCCAAGTGGCTTTATCAGTAAGAAAACCGACATTTTGATTTTTATTAGTCTGTCTCTTGTATTCCTTCTCTCAAATGGATCCAAACATGGGGTGGGGGGTGGGAAGGGATGCTATTTATAGGGCATTCTCAAACCTCAACAAGACTTACAGAAATTATGTCTCATAATAATTAAGAATGTGGTACTAGCCCAGGGGTGGACAAATAACACAATGAGCAGAATAGAGAGAACAGAAACAAATCCATGTATATAAAGGAACTTGGTACATAAAAGTGATGTCATTATCAATCAGTGGAGAAAAGATAGACTGTTCAATAAATGATACAGGGACAATTTGCTTTCCATACTGAGCAAGATTAATTTAGTCATTAATCAGGTGGTGTTGTGGGTTACCTCTTTTTTCATTATTTTAGGTTATTTACTGTTTATGTTAAAAAAACTTTTCATGAGTTATATGCCTTGTTTCCAACTAGACCACGAATTTCTTGAGGGCAGTGCTCATATCCATTCTCATCCATACATCAAAGTAAAGATCAATGATAGATGTAACTTTCTTATTATCCTCAAGGCCTATCCTTATGGCATAGAAGAAAACGGAACCAATACTGTACCCCTCTCCCCACAAATAATTTTTCCATCTAACGTCTCATTTCATCCTCACCACAAACTGGTGAGAGGAACAGGGGAGGGATTGTAGATGAGAAAATTAAGTTTCAGAGAGAAAGGACTTCAAGTTCATCCAGCAGATTAGAAAAAGATCTGAAATCAGAAGCCGGTGTCCTTACAAGAGACCATGCTGCTCCTGGTTGTCTAACTCTACAGCCCCAGTTACCATTCACATGATTTTGTAAGTTATTTCCCATCACCCAGGGATTCAAACTTCAAGAATTACTAGATGGCTAGAGCCAACAGCTTTCTATTTATTTAAGTCAACCTAATGTCTTCTTTGTATTAGACTTCTCTTCTCCCCTTCTCTTTTTAAAAGGGTCATGTCTATCCTGACAAGGCACTTTAAGCAGCATCTTGCCCTTTTGGTACGACAAGCACTGACATTAAATGTAAGAAACATTTTAGTATGTACCTCCTGGTGTCAGACTAGGTACTGACAAGCTGATCTATTCTTTGTCTGCTTTATAGCCACTGATCCTAATGTTCATTCTATAGTCTTATTCTTTGCTTACTTTTTGGAAAAGTCCTAGGGGTTTCATGTCACCCTTCCATGAATCATACTGGCTGTCCTCCAGTATGTGCCTCGGCAATGAACTCAAGGATTCCTTGCCCAGCTAACTTTCCAGTGTTCAAACAACAGCCCCTCGACCCACCCTCCCCCTGAGGATGATTCCTCCTCCTCAGCCAGACTGGGGCTTCGAGTTACCCAAGAATATTGGCTGCCTTTCCTTTTCTTCAGATATCTCATTACAGAAGAAAACCCAGAAGGCAAGTGTGGAGCAACAAGGAAGTCAAAAAAGTTTTTCAGGATCATTATCTACATTATAGTTTCTGGTTATCAGAGATAAAGGTACTCACCACCTAACCATTAGTCCATGCTCCATGAAGTTTTTCAGGTTAGGAAGGGTTTGCCTCAAGTCTGGAGTCCCTAGTCCATGTTGATATCTTAGCTGCAAAGGCGGAAGAATAGAATTAAAAGAAATTTTGGCAGATTCTAGGCACTGCTTCAGAAAAATGAACCACTAAACAAGTTATGTTTTGAACTCATGAGGAAATGTAAATGTGTAATCCCAATATTAATTACACTGTTGAGATGGTATTTAAAAGCAGCCTCTTCATCTACTGTTCCCTTGCCCTCTAAACTTGGAGAGGATTAATAGTGATGAACTGTGGAATCAGGATATTTCAAAGACTCCCGTATCTAGTTTTCTTTTCTACTCCCAGATCCTGGCAGGGTTTGCTAACACCAACTTCAAGGACATACACCATAAAACCAGTATTTCAGTTTAGATACTGGAGGAGTCCCTTCTTTCACCAGCCCTTCTCTCTGTATAAACAAGGGTAAGAATCACCTTGTATTCATCTCTGATTCCAACAGTGTCTGGCATAGTGCTGGTGCTCAGTTAATGCTTATTAAACAAATAAACAGCAAGCCACTTTCAATAGAGGTTGTGCTCTACATTTCTCAAGTCCCTAACTCTCCCATTTGTCCAGAACCAGAGCATATAGCTGGAGAGCTAGAAGGAGGGAACCACTGGCTTGGGAGCTAGATCTGCCCTTTGTTTGATTTATTTCTGCCAGAGGCCAATTTTCTAAAATTAATAAAATTATTTCTTCTGGATAACTTGCTAAATGGTTTTCATTTGTCTGTTCCTTACCTCCTTTTCACTCTGTCTCTGAATACCACCATTTGCTTCCTTAACTGAGTATAATGGAGCACCTTAGTGTAACTAAGGTAAGTGTATGTGCATTTCACATACATGCTCATTCATATATCAAATACATAGTAAGTGGACAACACAGCCCTGCAAAAAGGCGTTTTCCAAATGACATAATATATAAGGAGAACATTTATAAACTTTATAAACTGTACACTGGTGTACAAATGTGAAGGGGCATCGGTCTTAAGGTTTTACTTTTTCAGCACTTGAATTTGAAAACTGGCAAAGTCAAATTTTTTAATATTTTTCTCACAAAAAATAAATTCACTACCAACAAAAAAAGAGTAAGTTTTCTTTTGTTTGTATCTAGTATTCAATTGATATTTCTCTGAGTAAGTGACACTTAACAGAGAAAGAGTGCACTCTCATCGATACTGAACTTTTAAAGGAAAAACCCTAAATCTAACTGGGTGTCTTGAATGGTCTGAATGAAACACACATACAGTAAGGAGGTAGAAATACACAATTTTAAAACTAAAACGTATCTTGAATACTATTTAAGCCAATTCTTTCTTTTTGCAGATGGGAAAACTGAAGCCCAGAAAGGGGAAGTAAATTCTGTAGGGCCACATGGTTCAATGGCAAAGATATTATCAGCCAGGGTCTCCTTTTCACAAACCATGCTACTCCACCATCTACTCTAAAGTCTGAGAAGAAAATTGGTAACAGTACTTGAGAAGACAGAGGGAAAATGTTACTTTTCTTTTTCAAATCTAGCTTGGTGACCTAAATCACCTCCTGAGATTTGCTGACCTTGAATTATAAGACCTACCCCATATTAAATGACATCATTTCTTGTATTAATATAAAAGCATTTTTCCATACACTGATAAAAGCAAAATGGCTGATATCCCAATATGACATTCCTGAATTCATTGTTTCAATAAAAAAGTGAAATTGTTTACACATGGCGTGGAAATTTCACCTGTGATTCATACTGAAAAATATTATATATCAAAAAAACCATACTGAAATAACACTAAGCTATGTGTCTCTGAGCCAGTATATAGTCAATTGCCTGCCTCAGGCTCCACAATGGAAGGTGGGTGTTGAATTCTTTTCAGAGACCACAATGAAAATTTCTCTCCAAGTCTGATTTCAACCAAAAAAAGGAACATGTGGGAATTTCAAGCCTCCACCCAGGTCTTAACTCTTCATTTGCTGCATAGTACTCTTATTTTTTATCATACAATCTTAGGATTTTATAGCTTAAAGAGACCCTGCAGACAGATCATCTTTCTAACCTTCTTCCTTTTATAAATGAAGAAACTGAGGCTCAGGAAGGCAAGTGTCCTGCCCAAAGTCACAGAGCTGATAAGGGACAAAGCCAAGGCTAGAACCTCTTAATAACAGCTCCAAATTCTTTCTACCATATCACTCTTTTAATTTTCAACATAGACACTCAATCTATGGCTTCCTTTCCAGTTTCGCGTGTTTCTTGTGCTTTGCAAGCTCTGGATTCTCTTTGTTCTTCTCCCTTAAAGGAACCTCAAGAAGGACTTATCCGTTTTTGCAGATGTAAAACCATTAAAAATTTTGATAGTGAAATTTTTGAATTATACCAGTGATACAACTAAAAGATGTCCAAGAAATGCTCTGGATTCTCTGGAGTTTGAATTTTTCCAGCAGTGGAACACTGAGGAGGACTGATCAGGCCTTCCCTTTCTAAAACCATGACCTGTTTTCAGGAATTAGTGACATTCAGGGATGTGGCCATAGACTTCTCTCAGCAGAAGAGGAAATACCTGGACCCTATTCAGAGGGATTTGTACAGGGATGTGATGTTGGAGAACTATAGGAACCTGGTCTCACTGGGACATTCCATTTTAAGCCAGATGTGGTTGGCTTATTGGAGCAAGGAAAAGAGCCCTGGAAAATTCTGAGGGAAGAAACATGGAAGATGGTACACAGATTTGGATTTACAGTATGAGATAATCAGTTATGTAGAAATGCCCACTTATGAAAAAGATGTGTCTTCTATACAACATCAGAACATACATAACAGAGTGAAACTATGAATGTAAGAAATGTCAGAAGAACTTTTGTAGTGATTATCAACTTACTCTAAATCAAAGATTTCATACTGGACTTCCAATAAAGATGGCAGAATAGATGATACCCAGCGTCACCCTCTCCCACAATCAACCAATTTACCACTATTAAAAAGCAACCAACAGCCAAGCTGGGGCCACTAGAGTTCAGGAGAAGAGGAAGAGAGACTTATGGAGTACATGAAGGCAGAAGAAGTCACAATGAGAGAAAGAAAGGACTGACTACTCTGACCATTTCGAGTGCTGGCCATTTCAAGGCTGGCCCTGGTAACCACACAGAGCAAGAGCTAGAAAAAGCTGTCCCCTTCGTATGGCGTTGCTTGGAGGCCACAAGGGAGAAGAGGGCCTTGGTGGCCCCCAGGCCAGCAAGTTCACTAACAGGGTTCTTGTGGACCCACATAGGAGTGAGGGGTCATAGACAATTGAAAAAAGGAGCCACCCAGAGACCAGTGAGACACCTCAAGGGACCAGCGCATAGCCTGTCCCATGGGAAGTGTTTGGAGTACGGGAGGTGGGCGGTCCAGCAGGGGAACATTAGGGCACAGCATGGACAGCTGATCTGCCCTCCAATCAGCGCAGGACCACTCAGTGGAGACTGGTCGGAATATAGAACTGTAGGAGGTGCAGTTTGCTGAGAAGACACAGGCCCAGACCAGAGTTTCCACACAACCCAGAGGTATCAGACCTCATAAGACCCAGAAATGCTTACAAGGTCAACAATTAAAACCTGAGCTGCACAAAAAGCCTTCCCCAGAGAATCAGCAGCAAAGCAGCAATTTAGCTCAACTACAGAGCTTAAATGCTGGTTTCCACAGGAAGATCCCCCATTTTACAAATAAGCAAAGGACAACAAATTAGTTTCAATGCAGAGTTAAGTGGTGGGAATAGCAATTATTCCAAACAGAGCTGAAAGAAAAAACAAAAAACAAAAAACCCACAGATCAGAGACAAAGTTCTGATATTAACCAGTAAAAATCTAACACCACTAAAGAACACCTATAAAACCTAGGAGGATCATAAGCCCCCTGGGTCCAAGCGGGGGCAGAAGGGGACCAAGGGCCTCAGCCATGCCCCGCCATGTCCGCATCCAGCTCAGCAACAACCACCAAGCCGCCACCAGAGGTGCACCCCAGGCTCCTGGGTTGGGGGGAGCTGAGAGCCTCAGCCATATCCCCCCAAAGCCCACATCCAACCAAGCCACAACCGAGCCGCCACTGGAAGCCCCTGGGCTCCCCTGCTGTAATGAGGGAGGTACCACAGGCTTCAACCATGCCCCCCTTATCTTTCCCCCACCCGATTCTCCTTGCTCCTTTCCCCCTCCCCCCAACTACTGCACAACATCTTAGAATGTAAAATAATAATACTGATAATAAATTTAAAAATTTTTTTCAACATAGAGAACAAAAAAAGAAATACATACATAATACATATACATTAATTTTTATTAATAAAGTACATGTATTGTTTAACAAGTCTAAACTCCTATAAGGCTTATAATTTTTAAAAAAAATCAGTTCTCTGCTCTTCAGTGGCAACCACTTTTAGCCATTTTCTTCTATACCTTCATATGTCTTAATAATATGCTTATACCAATTTCTTAATCCCCGAAGTTTTAGATATCATCTGTTGTGTTTCTAGCATGAAAGACAAGAACTGAGCTCTCTTCCACCATTCCTCTCTCACACACTTTATCCCCTCTTTCATACATTATCTACCGACTTTTTATTAAAGAATATGAAAATTTGACTTTCTCCCCTCCCACTTATACTCCCCCTCCACATCCTTTCAATATATTCAATATCTCATTTTTTGTTAAATCTATATTTAGTGTTTACCTCATTATACCTACGTAAATATTGTTAACTGCCAAGCCACGTAATGTACTATTCCTTTCTTGTACTTTTTTTTTCCTTGGGAAGCGAAAACTGCCATTTTTCCATATGCTGAGTTTTTCTATGCACCTATCACTAGATACCTCCTGAACTCTGACAAAACTTTAAAACTTTTCTTAATGTGATTAAATATACCAAATAATCAATCAAGTCAATTTCCCCTCTTAGAGATATATTTCCTGAAGCCCCCTCTCTCTGCTCTAAACTGAACTGGCTATTAGCTAGGCATGCTGTATTGCTATCTTCTTAGAACTTTCCTTCATTATCATCCTAGAAATTGTGTTTACTTTTCTCCTGTGTTATAGTCTTCCTTTGTGTCTTCTTTCATTCACCGAGTCTTTTTTCATCTATTAGGCCGGGCACTTAGTGAGTCCTTTCAATATAAAAACTCTTATCCTCTTATTCTGATCATTTTCCCATATTATTATTACCTCATTTCTTCCTCCTCTTCCTTCATTTTCTATCACCTCTGGGTTTTCTTTTTTTTAAATATTAGAAGCTTCCCTTTAATGTCTAGTAATCTTTGGTTGTCAGTTCATCTTTACCAGTGAGATGTGATAAGAAAAAAGCTAAAAAGCTCATAAGAAAGTCTATGCATTGGCAGTGCTTAATGACTGGTGGGTGGAGGGGGATCACTACAGAATGAGTGGATGGAAACATCCAGCCTTTTCCATGGGGGACATGTCAGCCTCAGTAGCTCTCATTGCCGGGACTATCCCCCCCCTCCCCGAGGGAGTCCTCCCATCTTCTGGAGGTATAATCTGGATGGTATTTCAGGAGTCAAGTAGGAAAAAGCAGTTGGGGAACTTTGTGTTGGTATGTTGGGCTTTCACTTAATCCCCTTGTTTTCAGTAAGGCACCTGCCTTCTCACTCCCAGTATATGAGGTGGTTCAGAGTTGAGAACTTCTTGGGTTCAATATTTTTTTTATCAGAAAGTAAACCTCCATTTTCCCACTGGGGTATGTGAGAGGGTAGTTGCTTGGCTATGCAGAATAGGGACTGTGAACTGGGAGTCTTCCTCCTCTTTCTGTAGACTGTCAACTAACCCTATTTTTACTTCTTTATATTGCCCCTATACTTTATGAGTACTTGGTACCTCCAAATCCTTCTGGAGTTCTGTGGTTTGAATGATATTGCTTCTTGAAGGTTTTTGATTTAATTTTCTCCATTCTGCCAAATCAGTTTATCATTCATTTATTTACTTGCAATTTTCTAAAATTTTGTTGACTCTATTACCTGCTTTTGTCTCTTCTGTTCTTTTCATCCTTGTGAGTTTACAATTTTTAAATTATTTTATCTTTATTAGCAGCATTTCAATAAGGAGATGACATAAATGAGTATATTCATTTTGTTTATGGTGAAGTCCCCTCTCTCTATATAACAGCTTTTCAGTACTGTCTAACGACCCTCTTTATAGCTTTTTACATAATACTCACTTCTCTGGCAGAGAGTTCTCTTTCCTATCTCCATACCTCTGTCTAGGCATCCTATATCTGGCCATGTTCTATCCATTCTTAAAGAGCCAAGAAAAAAAAAGTTCCATTTCCTGTAGGAAGCTCCCTTTGACTACTCCAGGATAAGAGGGTATTTTATCCCTCACCCCAAATCCCTTCCTACACCTCCTTTCCATTTGCTCTCTTTGGAAAGCCTTAACTAATTGGATAGGTACTTGATAATATTCAGTAATGAACAAGTTAAATTAATGCAGTATAGGAGGAAATGAGAGGCATCATGACAGTGGCATGAACTTGGATGCAGAAGACTAGGTTGAATACCAGTGCTGTCACTTACTAGTTGACTGACTTCAGGTAACTCACTTCACTTGCCTGAGTTTCAATTTCCTTATGTGTAAACTGGAGATTTTACCTGCCTTGCAGAGCTGTTGTAAAGTTTAAATAAGATAAAATATATACAGCATCCAAAACAATATCTGGCATATAGTAAGTGCTCAGTATACAATACTTATTATCATTATTGATATATATATATACTCTTCTCTATATTATCATCACCATAGCATCTCCCACTCGGCTGGGTATAAAACTGGTTTATCACTTAACTAATAAAATGGGAATCAGAAAAGAAAGAAGAGTTACTTCAAATCAAAGGGAACATCTTCAGTACATTGTTCACTTTTTTAAATATTAATTTTTACTAAGCTTCCAACTGCAAGCACTCCAGAGAGGCAGTGACAAACACATACATGTCAACATCTTTAAAATAACTCCATAGTGAAATAGACAGATTGATACATGGATGTGGGCTGTCAGGACCAGCTCCGCTATATGGCCATGCACAATCCTTCTGGGCTTGGGCTAGTCACATAATTTTCAAACTTTTTAAATTAAGTAATCTTTAACAAGTTAACTCCCTGTTAAGGTATTAGTAAAAATAAAAAGGAAAAGAAGAACCTGGCCAAGGAGGAAGGGACAGGGATAGGGAAAGAGGAGAAAGAATTACATTTACTAAGTTTCTACGTGTCCTGTTCAACAAATATTTATCCGGTGTCCACTAGGCTAGGCACTGTGAATTAGTTTTCTGTCTTTGGAATGACAGGCCTGGACTCTCACCATATATCATGTATAACCTTGAGCAAATTACACACCAGTCTGTGCATTGTCTATAAAACAGGACCAACAATATTTGTCTTATAAGGTTGTTGTAAGAGTTCAATTAGAATTTATATAGAAATGGGAAGCTGCTGAAGCCTGCCTTTACAGGGTAGGCATTAGAAGCGTTGAGGGTGTAGAGCACTAAGCTGAAGAATTCTGACTTCATTTTTCCTCTCAGCAGTAAGAATCTATTCCACAGTTTTAAGCAGGAGGGTGAAAGAGAAAAACAACTCCAGAGGAGGACAGGTTAAAAGACTGAAGTACTCTTTTCTCTAAAAAATCTTATTTCAGGTTCCATCAAAACCTGCCCTTACCAGCTATTATCAATACCACACTTCTCTAAATACAGCTCCTTCTATCACTTCTGACTGGGGAAGGAGATGTCAAGAAACCTAGACAAATAAAATATTGCTTGGGGTCTAACTGCCTCATATTAGCCTCTGAAATAAACACCTTTTGTAACAACTTCCTACTGTACCAGCACCCAAAGAGTCTAAGCAGTTTTTAATTGGAATTTTGGTTTCAATTAGCTTGAATTTTAGCTTTACTCTGATTGGTTTAGAACTCCATGGGAGCAATTAAATTATTGTTCAATTCTACGGCTATTAGGCAACCAAGGCAAAAACTACATGCAGATAATAAATTAGATGGGAAGTGGGGAGAAACAATGTTCAGTGGTTTCCGTGGAAAAATTAACAAATGGTATTGCTTACCAGCAAAAGAAAATTCCTATACTAAAATAATCAGGAAGAGCTGGCGTTATAGTTATTGGAACAAGCAAGAAGAAAGAAAACAAGAGCAAAGAATACATTTAGATTGTAACAGACAACTAAAGTCAATTCCATTAACTATCTTCTCTCTGTTTTCCTCTCCCACACCCCCTTTTTGTATAAAATACAGTATTTTTCCAAAGCCACGTGCTTTTTTCATCCCAAATTGCTATACATTCACTTTGAGTTTCACCAAATTCAACAGATAACTATGATGTTAGAGCTCTTGCAGTTGGAATTATCTAGTTCAAACAGCTTGATAAATGCTCTTCAACCGAATAGGTAAGACATTTATTATAGCTCTGGAGATTATATTTTTTTAAAAAGTACAATTGTAATTCTGAGAAATAAATGCTCAGTTCTCATACTCAGTGAGCATCCTTCTATTGAACTAAAAGGTCTAATATAATATCAAAGTGCTCAATTTTATTTTTATTTTATAAAGATGATTTTTCCAGGCCAGGAAAGACTCTGGGGGTTCAGGAATTATTCTGTCATTTAGGTTTTGGCAGAGCAGAAACTCAGTTTAGACAACACATACACACACACACACACGTGCGTGCATGCACACACATACCCTTCTAAACTACCTTCATCTACACAAGGCCACTTATTGTGCGGCTTATTAGTTCCATATGGAGCTTGAGCTGCGCTGCATGATATGCTTGATACAAACCGTCTGTTATTGTAAGGGAATGTGGATTAATACAATGCTTCAATAAAGGTTACTAAAAGATCAACACTTTTGTGATGGGATTACAAGGAATTTGACTACAAAGAGAACTGGTCTGGAGGAACTGAAAAATAAGAAATTAAAAACGCACATATGCATCAAAGACTTAACTTTAGAGTTCGGTCTTACGTAGCCAAAAATCTCTGTAGGACTAGTTACCAATATTTCAATCCATTTTTAAATACTAAATTTTCATCGGCATGAAAAGAACTAGATTATGAGCTTTAAAAAAAAGGGTAGAGCCACGTCAAAAATAAAATCTGCCTTCTGAGAAAAAAACAACTCTTTCAAAGATGTTGAAAAGCTACTTAAGGAATATTTAATATGAGCAACAATACGGTTTTTTACAGTAAGTCATTGCAATATATACCTCTAAGGAGAAGTATAAAAACTTGATTATGGGCCTCTGGTTGCAAGAACAACCTAAGTACTTTTCCAACCCCATCTATAAACACATGCCAGTCTTTTCCAAAATAGATATGTTATAATGTAAACACTGAGGCCTACCATTCTGAGGTCTGAAGCCTAAAAGTCATATGTAAAGGCTCTAAAGTCTAAGAAGCAAAAATGCTTCTTCCATTCCTTTCCCAATCATGCTATCAACTGCTCTGAGAATCATGGAATTAGTATTAGAGCTGAATGGCATCTTTGAAAGCATCTAACCCACCTGCTTCATTTACTCTATAAGGTAAGTGAGAGGTTAAATGGCCTAAAATTGAACAGATTGAGTCCAAGGACCAGAATCTAAGTTTGCTGAGTTCTTACCACAGGCTTTTTTCCTTATATCATATGTTGCTTTGTTGTATTTATGAGGCACGGATTATATGTGAGTCAAAAATCTGTCATATTAAAAACACTTCAGCTAAGATGACCCTTTGCTTCAAAATCTTACATTGACCAGAAAACAACTAGAAGCACTATTAAACTGATGCAACTCTGGAGTCAACCTGATCTTTGCGTATGGTCTCTTATCACTGTCAATCCTTGTGAGTTACTAAAGAGGATCAGTAATGTATATTGGAAATGGACAAAGTGAAACTGGAAATTTGTTGAAGGCATGTAAATCATAACCTTGGCAGCAACTAAAATCAGCTTTAATTAGCAATCGTCAAAGAAGGGTTATGTTCTCTGGAGACTAAAGGTTATGTGAGTGGACAAACTTGTGTAGGATCCGTTAGAATAAATATTTACGCTGTCCAGTAGGTCTAGCAAGCCTGACCTTTCCTCTCTGCCCTCATGTTCATAGTCCTGTGCACCCTGAGTTATTCCAAACTCTCTATTGATCTTTGACCCAATCTGGATCCCTGATTCCTTTTGGAGCTAAATCTTACTCCTTAAACTGATCAAATTCAGTATTTCTGCTTCTAGTTCATTGACTTTGATGCAATTTTAGTGCAAAGAACTGTACATTCACATCAAGATAACAGTCCACTGTACTAGAGACAGTTTTCCAGAATGTTGTGGAAATAGAATCATAGAGTATATAGCTTCTTGTGTCTGCCTTATTTCATTTTTGAGATTCATACAGGTTGTTGCATGTGTGAGTAGTTTGTTCCTTTTTATTACTGAGCAGCATTCCACTGTATGGATGTGCCACAAATTGTTTATCTCTATGCCAGTTGATAGACATTTGGGTTGTTTTCCATTTTGGTTGTCATAAATTATGGTAATATAAATATTTGACACAGGGTTTTGTTTGGAGGTGTATTTTTGTTTCTCTTGGAGCAAAACCTAGAAGTGGAATTGCTGGGTTGAATGGCAGGCATACATTTAACTTTATTAAAAAATGTCAAAACGTTTTCCAAAGTGGCTATACAATTCTGCATTCCCAGCAGCAATGCATAAGTGTTTCAGTTGCTCTGCACTGTCACTAGCACTTGATACTATCAGTTTAAAAATTCTAGCCATTCTAGTAGCTGTGTAGTAGTATCTCATTGTTATTTTAATTTGTATGTCCCTAATGACCAATAATACTGAGCATCTTTTCATATGCTTATTTGCTATCTGTATCTCTTTGACTTTCACGCAGTTTCTGTGAGCTACCTAATGATTGTGAGCTACCTCTGATACTTCTGAATACCTAATACATCTTATTTAGACCCTCTGATTAATCCTAAGATCTTCTAATTAGTAACCCTCTAATTAATACCATTTCAGCTTAATCTAGCTGGAGTAGATTCTGTTTACTGCAAAAACACAATCCTATATGCAATGAGGAGCCAAAAGGAGTTCCCACATGTGGAAAAGAGAAAATTAAAATGCTATTATAAGCGTAGGAATTCTTTCATAAGAATTCTGATAAATCTAAGTATCAGAACTCTATTGGAATGAAAAATGCACTTAAACCTGTTGCCATAAATTTGATGGCCCATTTTGGCACCTCCCCATCAATGCACAGTGACTCCGAGTATCTGACATGATCATTAGTAGAAATTACTCAGTTCAATTCAACAAATAATTATATAATTACTGAATAGTCTGTGTGTGTGTGTGTGTGATGATGTGGTGGTGATGATGGTAAAAACCAAGATATGCATATGGCACTGTTTATAACGGAAAATTTGGAAATAACTTGAATATGCACTAGGCCTTTGGCCAAGTTCTATGGCAGAATAATGATGGTGTTAATGATAATGAAAATGGTACTATAGCTGCTAATATGTTTAGAGTGATTATATGCCAGACATTATACTAGGCATTTTATATTGTATCATTTCATTCAGTCCTCACTACAATGCTCTAATGGTTGAAGAAACTGAGACTTAGAGGCAGGTAAATGGTAGAGTTTGAATATGCACCCCAGGTTTGTCTGAACCTTAGCACTTTGAACTCTTAGCCACCAGCCACCTAAGAATGATGATGATGATGATGATATCAATAGCAGCTACTGTTTTTCTCAACCTGTAATCTGTGTCAGGCATGAAACTGACTGTTTACTTATGTCAATTTCATTTAATCTTCATAATAACCCTATAAAGTAGGTGGTGTAATTCCCACTCTACACGACAAAGTTAAAAATGTTAAAGGAGTTGCCTGAAGCAAATAGAGGAGTTGGGATTTGAATTCAACTCTGATAGTTTACGATGCAGCACACACTAAATACTGCTTACAAGTTGGTTAGAAAAGACTGTGTTTCCTTATCACTCATTCAGTTCCAATACTTATAAAGGAGACCCTCAACACTTTTATCAGAGAAATACATTCCTTATCTTGATTTCAGAAATTTGATAATCATTAACACTTCTACGAAGCTGTTGTTCAATTAAGTTATGCATATTTAGTCTTTAAAAATCTTTGGAAGTTAATCCCCACAGCCTCTTTAATCATTCTCAACATCTCTGAACTCCTTCCAGTTTCCCTTAAAGAATCTGGTAATGATGTACCTTAAATAGAACAGTTTTCTAGGATGCTCTTTTCTCTCATTAGTGATTTTTCCCCTTACAATATTAATTTTACTGTAATAGCTACTTAATGCCTTTTAAGTTTTTTTCCTTTTAATGTCACTTGAACCGCAACAGAGTCCAAGCCCATGTGTACACTGCTTAGTCTGTCTGGTTGATCATAAACTGAGCTTCAAAAAAAAAAAAGCCTCTAAACAGCAATTAACTCTCTAGTGCATATTGCTCCTCCAACTGGATAGATGCTCTTAAAATTGTTTTGGAATAATTTTAATCATTGTTTGATCTTCAATTCATTTAACAAAAGTTAATTAGTTCATTGGATATATAATGAGTACCTACTGCTTGCACAGTGTGCAAGGTCTGATGACAAGGTATCACAAAACCAAGAATATTACCCCAAAAGAGGTAGCTCTTACTAGGGTGATAACTAAGTGAACCTATGAGGAATGTACAACCTTCTATGAGAGTTTGAAGGGTGGGGGAACAGTCAAAATTTCAAGATGGCCCCCATAATCTTTATCTCCTGGTTTAACTCCCCTGATAAGTTTATGTTTAAGGCAAAAGAGATTATTTGGGTGGGCCTAATCTAATCACATAAACCCTTTAAAAACAGAGTTTTCTTTGGCTGGCAGCAGATGGAAAAGTCAGAGATTCGAAGTACGAGAAAGGCTTGATGAGACATCATTGGTCTGAAGATGGAGGGCCCATGTAAGAAGTAATGCGAATGGTCTCTAGAAGCAAACGTGTTCCCTGGCTGAAAGCCAGCAAGTAAATGAGAATCTGAGACCTATATCTGCAAGGAACTGCATTCTGCCAACAATTTAAATGAGGTTGGAAGTGGATTATTCCCAACAGCCTCCAGATAAGAGCCCAGCATGGCCAGCACCTTGATTTTGGCCTTGTGAGACCCTGAGCAGAGAAAGCAGCTGAGCCCATCCAGACCTCTGACCTATAGAACTGTAAGATAAAAATGGGCATTGCTTAAGCAGCTAAGTTTGTGGTAATTTGTTACAAAGCAACAGCAAACTAATACAGGTGGAAAAGATTACTTCTACCTTTTACCTGATGATATTAGGAGCGAATTCATGGGGACAATGTGGCTTGAGCAGTTCCTTAACAAACAGGTAATATTTAGATGTGGGAAGACCGGGGAAGAGCATTTCTGAATCTTCATTCAACACTCCCAATAAACATTTCTGTGTATCTACAATGTGTCAGGCACAATGAAGCTAGCCCTAAACAAGAGCACGGAGGTTTTCAGTTAGCAAATAGTATTTGCTGGGACATACTCTCTAATGGCTAATTTAAGTGCTCAGGGGAAGAAGTTAGAGACACTGAAGAATCATCCCCAACTTTATCTCCTTTTAGGGGTCTGAGTTTTTCTTCTCCATAGATTATGGACCTCTAAAATAATCTGGAAAATTTTTGTCAGGGTAAGAGCCAAATTCGGATACTCAAGTTTATGGAAGTCATACCGGACAACTAAAAAACACATGAATAACTAGTTCAGAACAGGACAAAATCTCTGGTAGTTAAAGCAAAGCACAGCATTAAGCAACCTTGCTTATTAAATTTGGGAAAGCACAATATATAATATATAATAATGCTTTTCAAGTATAATGGTCACAAGTCAAAAATCATAAATAAATATAAATAAAGATGAGATGTTTACTATTACCATAATCAATTACACTAATTAGACAAGATTTATTTGATAAGAGAAAGAGCTGAGCTATAAAAATTAGAAAATAACAGGCAAAAAAATAATTTTTTATAGATGATATATTAAAAACTCATCATAAATTAGGGGCCTGCCCCGTGGCTCACTCGGTAGAGTGTGGTGCTGATAGCGCCAAGACCACGGGTTCGGATCCTATATAGGGATGGTCGGTGCGCTCACTAGCTGAGCGTGGTGCGGATGACACTGAGCCAGGGGTTGCAATCCCCTTACCAGTCAAAAAAAAACTCATCATAAATTACAATACACATTCAGTAAAAAATTTAAAAACAAAAATCAATAGTCTTTATATTAATAACAATGAATTTGAATATCACACAGTGCTATTTGAAATAGCAACAAAGACAAAATATGTAGAAATAAATCTAACTAAAGTGACAAGATCTATATAAAGAAAACTTTAATATTCTATTGTGGGATACAAAAGATCTAAGGGAAATTCATATCCTATTATTGGACAGAAAGACTTCTTATTATAAAAATGACATTTGTCTATAAACTAACCTATAAATTTACTACTATCCTAGTAAAAATACCATTAGAATTTCTTTAGAACTAGAAAACTGATTCCAAAGTTCAATTTTGTTTGGTAAATAAAAACACTTCTATAGAATTTCTATTTGCTAGGCCTGTTTTAAGTATTTTACAAATATTAACTCATGCAATCATTATAAGAATAAAGACGAAGAAACTGAGGCACAGAGAGATTAAATAATTTACTCCCACAGTCCCTATATACATGGACCTATAATAAGACCATAGTGCTTTAATGGCAGAGAATCTATTTTACTTATTGTTAAATGCCCAGGACCTAAAATCATGCCAGGTGCATGGTAGTTAATACACTATTGCGTGGGGGGTGGGGGTGGGGTTGGGTGAGTGGGTGATTCGAACTGCAAGGTGCAGGGGTTAAATCCATATTTTCTTATTTGACTTATGGAGAGACCCCCATAGGAAAAGCTTTCTAGAGGTGTTGGGAACTATGTCATAATCTGACAGAAAGTGAGCTGAACTGGCAGTAAAAAGCAAAAAAGGAGGCAAGTCCATCAAGATAGAGGAAAAAATCTAAGCAAAGCTCAGAAGCAGGTAAGTGTATATGATGGATGTGTGCATATGTGTGTTTGGGGGTAGCAGACTGGCCAGGAAATCATTTATTTAATTTCAAACAATAAAACAGAAATTCAATTGTTTTCTTAATAAGGTGCGTTGAAAATAAAATTTATATAATGTGTTAATCACCTAAGCAGGCATGAACAATTTTGGACAACCGTATTGTAAAAAAACCAGTACAAATTTGTTTTAGATATAATTTCCATCAAGAGATTCAGTACATGAGAGTTGCATTTGCTATTTCTTTTCTTTTTTCTTTTTTTTTTTTTGGATGAATGACAAACTTTATTTTTTGCACTTAAAGGCTGATAAAAAAAACATTACTTATCCTATTAAAGAAAATCCAACATTTCATTTGAAAAGCATGTAACTATATTTACTCATTAAATACTACTTAAGTTTTAAAAACACATCTTAAAAACATCCGGCATGCATTTTTAAGTTCAGTACAGTGGATTCAAGCCAAGTATACATGTTACACATACATCAGGGCTAGATTACAAATTATCATAGTCATCATCATCTTCACATTTCCTTTTCAATGCATTTGATGATTCATTGGCAGTATTTAGTAATGACACCATATTAGTGTTAATAAGAACGTTTCTGGACCAAATCAATGATGGATTAATCAGAACATTCTGAACTTCTGATTTTGCAGGAACTGATGCTTTTACTGCTGAGGACTGTGAAGGAGGCATCTGTACCGTAAACCTTGTCCTATAAGAGACATTGGAGTCCTTACGATGGTTGAAATAGACATGGTTTGGGGGGTTGGTGTGTCTACTGTGGGAGTACTTGGTCTGTTAATAACTGAACCAACACTTAACCATGGAACTGTTATTCTTCCCACAGAAGTAGGCACCTTTTTAAAAATAAAGACTTAAGCCTAATGTTTGAAGCAGTTAAGCAATATTTATCAGGTGGCAATCTAAGACCCTTATGAATAAGGCTTGATCAATGGCAAAGGGGTCTGAATTCTTTGCCTTGCAATATCTAATAATTATAAAAAACGCTTGGGGGAGGAGAGGTACAAGACTGGTCAGTGCAACACTTAATTGCCAATTGTACACCATCTGCATCAACAGTAGATTTCTTAGCATGGCTTGAATAAATTTTTGCATCATCTAGAATTATGGTCACATATCAGAAGGCAAACTCCAACACCTGAATTATAACTCTTGGCTCATATTTTGTAATCCCCATATCCTTGGATATTTTTGCCATCATCTGTGCATCTTTTGGGCATGCTCTTGGGAAAAGCCATCTTGCTGGGTCCTATGATATCCAGTCATCATACCTCTCGAGCTAAATTACCCATACTAGGGCTGGACAGTTAGCCCAGTTAGTTAGAGAATGGTGCTGATAACACCAAGGTCCAGGATTTGATCCTTGTACCAGCCAGATGCCAAAAACAAACAAGTGAAAACACCCATACTAATATATTTCAGTCCTGATCTTGATACAAGTTCTTTGCCTACTGTGGTTTTTCCAACATCTGGTATACGTAAGCAGGATGTTTGGAAGCAACATGGTCCTCACCACGATGGCTCTGAGCACTTTGACTCACATGCCCTACCCACTTTGCATTTGCTATTTAAATATTATTGTCTGGAGCTATTAATCTTTGAACAGATTATGATACAAAACTATCCCATCAGATCAATTGCTGCTCCATGAACTATTCCAAGGTTATTAAACAGTGTGATCTTTTACCTTCAAACTGCCACTTTAAGGTTACTTTCCCAGCTAACTTCTAAAATTCTTGACACTAAAATAATGTAATATAAAGCTAATTTAAAATTGGTGGAATGGTATAGGAGAAGGAGCAAAAATGTGAAAGGGTCTAAGGTTGGAATTCTAGGTTTGCTAGTTACTACCTGTGTTACCTTGGGCAAGTCACTTACCCTCCCTGAGCCTCTGGTTCCTCATCTACATAAAGTATGCAATGCCTGCTTTATAGAGTTATTGTGTGGATTAATTAATGTCTGTAAAATTCCCAACACAGTCTGTGAGTCATAAGTATCTTACAAATGTTAGTTCTCTTCCCTTTCCCTCAATACTTGTCCTAAGAACATTACTGTTTTTTACACTAAACCATTAATGCTATATCTTATTTTTCTACTTCATTCATTATTTGTTTCTCTTTCTAACTTTCTTTTGTTAAGAATATATTTTGCTATTTTGAGTCTTAACTGAATTGGGCATGTCTAAAAAGACAAGACTCACCAAAAAGAAAACATCCAAGATAAACGATAAAGTCCGTAGCATTTTAATGATAAGAAATGCCAAAATTCTGTGGATGAGAATAGACTGAAGTAAGGGGATTGGAAAATTGACAGAAAAAGAAAAGTGGGATGATGGTGGTAGAGTTGTCAGGTAGACAGCATAAAACTGCAGGAGATAAAGGTCAGACTTATATTCTGTACCTAAGTTCATCAGTGTATATATATTTAACTCATATTAATATATATGTTTCAAACAGAATTTGAACTATCTATATAAATGAGCTAAGAAACACCACCAAGTCTATTCCTTTTTGTTCCACCTTCAGTTTTGTATAGTTACAGAGAAGACAGGAGCTAGAACCATGTATTTATTCAGTCAATAGATAACGAACAACTTCTATATGCTAGGCCATGGGCTGAAGTTACAAAGATAAAGAGACAGTTCCTGCTTTTAAAGTATTCATAATATAATGGAAAAGATATTTAAAAATCAGAAACAGGGCCGGCCCATGGCTCACTTGGGAGAGTGTGGTGCTGATAATACCAAGGCCACAGGCTCAGATCCCCTATATAGGGATGGCCAGTTAGCTCACTTGGGAGAGCGTGGTGCTGAAAACACCAAGTCAAGGGTTAAGATCCCCTTATAGGTCATGCTTTTAAAAATAAATAAATAAATAAATAAATAAAAATCAGAAACAAATTATATTAAAAATAATAAGTATCACATTAGAAGAAAATATAAGAACATAGCAAAGGGACACCTAACCAAATCTCAGGGAGACAGTGAAGTTTGGACAGGAAGTGGTAACCTGTCTGGACTACTAAGTCTGGATTTTAGTAGGTGAAAAGATGGGAAAATAGTATTCCATAGAGAGGAAACTGCATATGCAAATGCCCAGAAACAAGAAAGAACGTGTGAAATAGCAAGGCATTTTGGTTTTACTGTTCCACAGAACAGACTCCTTTTCTACAGCATCCTTGATAATCATCTAGCTTTAGCATGTACACCTACAATAACTTAGATACTTAATTCATTCCAGGACTTCCATTCCACTGCTGCTGGAAAATGAAGGGAGAAATCATGTAAATAGACCGGAACTCTAGTTATCTAAAGACACCCCTGCTTCCTCTCCATTTTCAGTTCTTCAGATGGCATCATGTCATGCATCTTTGTGAGCTGGTAACCATCTGTCCTATACTGCCATTACAAATACACTAGTTGAATTACACATAAAGGCAGTAATTCAGTTAGATGCAAGGCCACTACTGGATCTGAAATAATTAAATAAAATTGTCAGTGAAAGAAAAACTTTTAGAAAAGACCGATAACACTCTGAAAACATTTGTCAGCTTTCTGACTAGAAGAAGAGAAAAAGGCACTCAACATATAACAACTTACTATAAAGGTCATGTTTTGGGGAAGACATTTCACTTACTGTATAATTTCTCCTTAATCTCACCTCACATCTCAAAGCCCTGCAATATCTTCCTAGACATATGCAAAGCCAAGCACATTTATGAGTGAAGACAGTAATTTCATCTGATACAAATGTGTACCCCCTCCCTCCTTTTAAATGGCAGGCTATTTCTTTCATTGTTGAGTTCTTAGTCCTTAGTCCAATAGGAAGGTCACTGATTCAGTCTATCTTCCATGCACATACCTTTTTGGGTCCATGTTATGTGCTAGGCACTGTGTTAGGATAAAGAGATGAGTAAAGTTCAGTCTCTGGCCCTTAAGTAACTTATTAGTTTAGTAGGAGAGACATACACAGAAAATAACAACAGAAATGTAAGAGTGTTGATATATTTGACTGATTGCTTGTTTTTGTTTTGGTGGCTGGCCAGTATGGGGATCTGAACCCTTGACCCTGGTGTTGCAAGGCTGCACTCTAACCAACTGAGCTAACTGGCCAGACTGATTGCTTGTTTTTTAAAACACGTTCAGAACAGAAGATGAATGAGAACTTTGCTCAGGAGGGTAAAGAAACACTTCACAGAAGAGAAGTTGGCCTAGTTGGATACTGGAATATGAGTGAGAGTTCACCACAGGGAAAAAAGGGAAGGAGATTTCAGGCAAAGGGAGTATATGAGGCAAAATTAGAATATGGACTTTTCAGTATAGTTCAGCTTTCCTGGCATAACGTGCCAGTGGCAAGGTTTTTGGGGTAGGTGGCAGTAGGAGTTGAAGCTGAAAAGTGAGGAAGATAGATCATGTGAAGCCCTTGCCATGCTAAAGAGTTTTTTTGTAGGTGGTTGGGGGAGGAGGGATTTAGGGGGAAGGTAGTCCATGGAAAACAATTAATAGGTTTTAGGTAGGGGGTTGACATGAACATATTTGCAGGCTTTTTCCCCCACTATTGCTTTTTCTTATTATAAAATTGCTTACTTGAATGTCAAGTATTTGAGCCGGCACTCCACCTTGGAGGCAATAAAGAATCGCTTAAGTAACAAAAATCAGCCAACAGAAAACTACAGGGGCACTACAACGGTGTGACCAATGTCATTACTGGCCTATAAATTTTTAGGAATGCTAAATAATATCTGGGTTCAGAGGATAGTCCTGGACTGAAACAGGACCATTGTGTTGACCATGGGTAAGTCACCAAACTTCTTTATTCAGCTGTAAAATGGGAATAGAAAAGGATTTGTTCTGTCTACCTTAAGGAATGTTATAAGAATCAAATAAAATAATATACATAAAATCTTTTGATAAAGTATCCTGATTTCATTTATAAATGGTGTGACTTTGGAAAAGTTGTTTAATTATTCTGAGCTTCAAAGTCTTCATTTGTAAAGTGGGGATAATCCCATCTATATTACAGGGTGCTATGAGAACTGAAGTGCCTTCTCTGACACAAATGATTATGACTATTATCTGCAGCAGGAGCTCAGCCATTTACACTGGTTTATTTGAATATCAGTTGGTCAGTTATGAAGTCAATAAATATACATTGAAGACATGAAGTGTGTAGAGTTCTGATTAGTCAAAATCCCTATGAAAAATAACCAAAATAGGGACAAAATTTAAAAACACTATCATACTGCCTATGATCAAGTCAATTTTAGAACCTGACAGCCAGTATCTATGAGTTTAAATATTTCTCCAGAATCTCATGCAGGAATTAACCAAGAATATGTTTGAGACTCTCACTAGCATTCCTAGGTACCCACACACACTCACAAGCATGCGTGTGAGTGCACATGTAGAAACATTAGGACCCACTAAGGAAAAATAAATCTCTCACACTTGAAAATTAAGGAACTGCACAGACAGCAAATCTCTGAGTGAAGTTGATGTAGTGGGTTATACAAGCCAATAACTTATGTTAGGGCTTCACAAAATGTTAGACACAAGGAAAGGCACCAAAATAAGTCAAATTACATCAATAAAAAGTATGACTAGGTCTGCTGCCTCAACTGGGATGCTATTCCTTGCTATAAACAGCAATGGCTAGAATTCAGATGACTGACTAAGCATTGCAATAATGAAAACAAAGCATGTCGACAACCTTGGGGATCAATAAAATAATGCCTGTTGCCATATATACACAATCTTGTGGGTTTTTGTTTTTTGGGAAAAGCAAGTTCAGGTCATTTCTAAATTAGCAATTTGTCTACTTAGATTTTAAGTCTGTTTGGTTATGATAAAATATGATCTTTCATATTAAATCACTTATGACCTTGGTAAAATATTACTTTATATTAACTGACCCTTGGGGCACTTTAATTTTATGAAACATGCACTTTAGTTTTAAAAATATGAAAATAAAACTAGATATTCCTAGTCTACTACATCATGTTAACAAGCCATCAAAGATCTGGAAACACATAGAAAAAAAAATACACCAAATCTCCATCAAATTAGTTTAAAAAAAAACCAAAAAGGATATCTACAATTAAAAACAACATACAACCAATACTTTAAATCCTAAACATATAGGGAATAGGTATGATTGGTTTCCTAGATTCATGTCTCCCTGCCCAAGGTTATACCATGAAAAAAAGGTTACAAAACAAAGTGAAAAGCTGTGGGAAAATCCAACGCCCACGTTAGGGCAGGAGTCAGCAGCTGCATTTCTAGAATACATGGTAAAAAGGACTAAAGAAAGATTCAAGCTCATGGATTAAGTGAGGGCATCCACAGTTCAAAAATATCTTATATAGGGCCGAGCCCATGGCGCACTCGGGAGAGTGCGGCGCTGGGAGCGTGGCGACGCTCCCGCTGCGGGTTCGGATCCTATATAGGAATGGCCAGTGCACTCACTGGCTGAGTACCGGTCAGGAAAAAGACAAAAAAAAAAAAAAAAAAAAAAAAAAAAGAAAAGAAAATCTTATATAGTTCCATTAATAGGCCCAAATTTTAAATTACAAATACGTAACTAGGAGGTAAGTCACCTTTGTATTACAGAATTTACTTAAATCAGATTATTTTCCTTTTAATTGGTCAGCTATCTGCTTACTGAGGGAACAGGATTTTGAGTACTCTGGAACTATGAGGGAATGTAGATTTGGGGCACTACAACTGAAGGGCTCAAGGTTGTAACAGAGTAGCCCAGTCCTCCTTTCTTCCCTCTCTCCTCCTGGTATCATATCTGCATTGCAGTCTGAAGGCTCTTCCCCCTTTCTCCTGCTCCCTCTCCTAATAAATCTTTTGCACATCTAATCCTCTCTTGGAGTCCTGCTTCTTGTTGGACCCAAACTAAGGCAGCTAGTAAATGTGAGTACTAGTACTTGAATCACATGATTATTTGGGGAGAAGAGAATGCTAGTACGGAATTAACTACAGTGAGTCTAAGACATTGTATTTTACTCACAGTAGGGAAGTCTGATACAAGGAACAAATTAAAAAGGCTCCACTGCTTACTTTCTCTTTAGTGCATGCACCTGGGATAACACACTGGGGGGAGTTAGGACCAAAGGTGGGAGGTAATGAAGTTGGAAACGAGACTAAAAGAAATGTGTGTGATATCAGATTTGCAAAATTGCCACTTCCTGGTATTAACTTCATATTGCCAGTTCTGAAAAAGCAATAACAGCAAAAACCCAAAGCAAAACAAAAGGATACCACATCGCCATGTTGTTGACATAGTCCCTTGAAGGCAGTAAAGGATTCCTAAAATGGTAAGTCACATTAGCAACTTTGCCGAATGTCTTAAAAGGATGTGATAATGAGTGAAACTGAAAAGATATTTACTGAACAGCTATTCTGGTTAAGGCAATGTGGTAGGGAATTCATCAAAACAATTAGATTTTATACACATGTGGACTATTTTTCATATGGGACAACTTGTATCCATTCACTACCACCCAGAGCCTAGTATAGCACATTCAATTAATACTTTTTGGCTCATATATCTAAAAGGCACACAAAACTCTGTATATATTCTAAGTTTCAGATTAAAATTAGAAAACCAAGATAACATAAAGTACAGAGAAACTAAGATAATACAGTTTGTTTAGAAAAGATTATATGATTTTAATTAACTTTAAAAATAAATGTTATTACGTATATTTTAATGGCTATTTTAGGGAGGGAAAGAGAATAAAAATGACAACATAATGAAAGTCTTTGCTTTTTTTTCTCACCAGAATAGAAGATCTTAGACCATTACTAAAAGCTTTGCATTCTCTTGGACTCTTAAATTTGGATATTAATACTGCTTTTATAGAAATAAATAAAAAAGCACTGATGGAAGATGTAAAGTGCATTAGTGTTCATGTTATCTCTCCTGGTATGAATTTAATGGGTATCTTAATAAGGAGATATAAACTAATGTCACTGATTAGGAAATATATCCACTCACATCATTTAGTAGCCTCCAGGGGGGCTTGATGATGATGTCTGGGTGGAATTACTATAATGAAAATGATGAATTAGTGTCAGGGGCAAAGGGACACATAAATGTGCCTCAGAGATGAAGCAATTACATTCTACATCACAAGTTACAGTTCAACTCAAAAGACAATGCAGTCAGTTCTAAAGCAGCTCTAACCAACTGGGGTAAGCCCACTGCCTAGAGTTTGCTGAAGCTAAGCTATTTTGATAGCTGGGCCACAGGCTTCCTTGGTTATAATAACCTGAAAGTAACATTTATGTGTTTTAAGTCTCTTTTAATCTCCTAAATACCATGAAGTGATGTTTATCAGATTTTAAGACATAGGCACATTCCACTCTGATGACTTCATGCTCAGGGGACCTTGTCATTATGAAGGCTTATTAAAAGAAGGCAAAGGTTCACAAGCCTTTAAGAAAAATCCTAAGTGACATTACAAACTAAACCTAAAAAAAATCTTTTTGGCTTGGCTTTATAAAGCAATTCCCTTTTCATAGTTAATTTAGTGGTCATAGTTCTGCAAACTTTGGAAAGAGTGACCACCACAATTACTGTATCAAAAATATGGACATTTTTTCTCTCACTTCCTATTCTAATTAGGTTTGATTTCAGTGCTCATTTCAGGGGCCTGACCTACAAGTGATAAATGCCCAAGAATCCACAAATTCATCTACTATGAGGCATTTGGGAAATCTTATATATCTTTAGGCACATTTGAAAGAAAAGACACCTAAAACTCAAGACTATTCATTTGTTTAGAGCTTATTTTTATAGACATATCCTTAAAATGGTCACAAATATTGTTTCCAATTTATCTTTCCATAATACTGAAGGAGAAAAAAAATACCAAATATACTCCATGCAGATTTGTTTCTGTGATTTCTTTAAAATTCCTCTTCCATCAATTACTCTAAACCTGTTTCCTCATCTGTGAAATGCAGATAATAATAAGAAAGGATCATTGTGAAGATTATAGATAAAGAATAAAACATGCTTTGGATGTAGGTAATCAATAAAAGTAGATAGTCTTATTCGTGAAGCTAAGACAAAAGAAGTGCTCTAGTTCAAAATCCTTTTTCTTCTGGAATATGACAACAGAATACAAAGTCCTTTGTAATGGCAATTATTTCTCAAGAGACTACAAGAATTCAATGAAATACTGTCATCGCACATGCCTTTTAATTGTTGTTACCCTGATTTATTTATTTATTTATTTTTGGTGGCTGGTCAGTATGGGGATCCAAACCCTTGACCCTTGTGTTATCAACACCAGGCTTGAATGGCAAGATATAATATACATATAGCAAAATGCATGAAACAAATATATGCATTGCTTAAAGGATCAGGATTATAAAGCAAATCCCTGTATAACAACCATTCAGTCAAGAAACAGAATTCTGCTGGTGTTCCAGGAGCTCCCCATGAGCCCCTCTCTCATTATAATGCCTTTCCTCTCCCAGAGGTAATCACTATCCTGTGAAATTCGTCCCTATCACTGCTATGGTTTCATGACTGCACAGTATTCCACTACATAAACATACTATGATTAGTGATGAACATACTGCTGATAGATTTTTAAGTTTTTTCTAGTCTTTGGCTATTATGAACAGTGCTGCTATAAATATTCTCATCCACAAATCATCATGGTGAAGGGATACCTGCACTTCCATGTTTACTGCAGCTCTATTTGCAACAGCCAACAGGTGGAACCAACCTAAATGTCCATCAAAGGATGACTGGATAAGGAAAACGTAGTGTATATATACACAATGGACTACTACTCTGCCATAAAAAGAATGAAATTCTGCCATTTGCAGCACCATGGATGAAATCAAAGAAAATTATGTTAAGTGAAATAAGCCAGGTACAGAAAGAGAAATACTGCATATCCTCACTCATAAGTGGGAGGAAAAAAAAAAACCAAAACCAAAAAACCCACAAATAAATAAAAAAGGAAGAAAGAAAGATACAATAATTCGTTGAATTTTCAAAAGGAGAGAACAGAACTGAAACCACCAGAGGTGGTGGGGGGGTGGTTAGGCAGAAACTGGTAAAGGGCCACACAGAATGATTACACTGTGTAATGTTGAATACACTAATTATCCTGATTTGAGCATCACATATTGCATGGATATGCAACATTGTATCACACAGATATGTACAACCAACTATGTTTCAATAAAAAAGTAAAAAATAATTTAAAAAATTCTCATATACGTATCTTCAACTTCACTAGATAATGCCAAATTATTTTCTAAAATGATCAGGTTATACTCCCATTACCTCTACTTTAAGAGTAACCAATTTATCGTGGTTTTTTAAAAATCAGGTATGTGTTCAAAACAAGATTGGGAGAAATTGTAGAATATTATTGCAAGAAGGAAATGGAGAGATTACTTCAACTTCCTTATTTTAGAAGGATCCAGGACTTTGAAAGAGTAAGAGACTAGCCCAATGTCACAGTGAGTAAGAGGCACATTGAGCTGGAAAACCAGAGTTAAGAGGCAACTCTGAAGCTAGAACACAATCTAGAGCTCTTTCCAAGACATTAAGCTGCCTAGAAAGGCAGTCTGGAAACAATGAGATACAACTATTACCTATAAATATAAACACCACGGGGACAAAGATAGAAATGTTTTAGAGCAGGTAAGAAAAAGTCGACAAAATTATGTTGTACAATAGAGTTTGTGAATAAATAAGGAAACTGAGGCATAGAGAGAAACTTCTTACACAATACCACAGTTATCAAGTGGCAGTATTGAACCATGTGTTCTGCCCTAAAATTTACTTATCTGGGGGAATAGTGCTGTATTACAGAAAGTAATAAAAAATAATGCTGATTTTGTTAATTTGGCTATGAACCAATGAATCTTAAAAAGTATACACATTAAGGAAAAAATGTAGGTAGACAACCTCTTTAGAGACGGCATCTCTCCATCTGCTGGCATATACTATATTTTGATGTTAGAAGCCATACACTAATGAAATAAACTCAGAGAGGAAACCTGGTTGCCAGTCCCAGGTGCACTGTTAATCATATGTGCCATTTTGAGAATGTCAAAAAACTTAACTAGGCCTCAGTTTTTAACTGAAAAAAATTATAATACATTTTATACATATACACACATTCTAGTATAAAAGCAGTATGTGTTCAATAAAAAAAAATCAGACATAAAAAGTAGAAAGATTATCCAAAGTTCCACAAAACAAACATATAAACAATTTTAACATACATCTGGGCAATATTTTTCCCCCTACATATAAGATAAATAGTTTGGTGCCCTGAAGATTTTTATTTTAATAACAGTAAATCAGTGTGTATTCAACTCCATACTCTCCTTCCTCCATTAATAACAAAGGTATTTCTATGCTATCTAATCTTCATAAAAATTTTAATTGCAGCAGGTGCTCCTCGGATTATTTAACCTATCCCTAGATAACTATTTTCAGATATGTTAAACATCTTTAACTGTTTTCAGAAAGTTAGAATTATTTCCTTATAATAGAGTTCCTAAGAGGAATTACTAAATCAAAGGTGGAAATTCTTATTAAACCTATTTTAGAGAAGAAATTATGAGGATAAGTGTACGAGCTTTTTGTGAAAGCATTATGAAAACTATAAAGCATCACATAAATGTAATATGGGTTATCGTTATTTTTATATCCGTACTGTGTTGAACTTATATTGACCTGTTATGTACCTGGTATGGTACTCCATAAATCTCTGAATATTTTCTATCAACAAAATCACCAACATACAGCATTCTGTTTGTAAATTATATCTTATAGAATTTTAAAATCCTTTCAATAATGTTGTGGTGAGTCAAAAAACTTGAAGGTGACTTAAAAAGAGCAATGAAAAGACTAGAATATAAGAGTGTTAAAGTTAAGCAGCATAGATTCAAAGAATATGGGGACTGATATGGTCCTCATATCCTCAATGTCTTCATTCTTCACATGTGAAGAATGAGGAACAGTGGAGAGAAATCATTTGCCCAAGATATCAACAAGTTAGAAGAGAGGAAACAGAACCCTGAAATTTCTAATTGTTGGTGTTATGTTCTTTCCATCAAACCATGTCATCTACTTTTTTGGAGTCCATGGATGACAAAACTTCATTCCTTTCATTGTATCTATCCAAGTTCTTTAAATTTAAAGTGCTAGTCTGAGTTTATAATATACACATCCTTTAAATTGACAATTTACAAAGTATCTACAAAGCTATTATTCTAAATACAGAACTATGATTTGGGTCTATCCACAGATAACTGTGAGTGTCTTAGAGAAGATAACTACCTTTTCTCTTCTGCTTGTTTTAAAAGATAAATTAGCAAAATATAATAACATTAAAAGTACCAAAATTTAGTATTTTAAATCTACTGTGCTACCGTCACCTAAAAGCTAGAGACTGGGTTTTGAATCAAAAGACCTAGGTGCATGTTTCAGCTCTAACAAATCTGTGTGATCTTTGGGTAGTGCTCTTAACTTCTCTGAAGCTTAGTTTCTCTATTATCAAAAGAAGACAACAATGATTCTATACTTCACAAGGCTGTGGGAGATTATTAGAAAAGTGGGCTGGTTGGTTAGCTCATTGGCTAGAGCACAGCCTTATAACACTGAATAACACTAAAGTCACAGGTTTGTATTCCTGTACTGGCCAGCCGCCAAAAAAACAACGAAAAAGTACCTTGTGACCTGTATGATGCTAGGCTATAAACATTTTATTATTATCTGTGTAACTATTATACTAAGCATTGGATAAGAGATAAAAGTTTAATATGCAAAGCCCAATCTATCACACTTCTTCCAGGTGAATCAATGCCTGCCTTAGTTTCTGTTTTCATAGGGATGAATAGAATAAGAGGAGATCTGTATTTTTTCTTTTAATACCTTGAATATATAACATCAGTTTTCAAATTCAGTTCTAAAATGGCTTCACTTTATTCCATTATGAGTTAAAAATATTTTAGTTTATTAACAGCAAAACAGAAAGAACACTACCAAATTTTTTAGGGTAGCCTTAGGAATGCTACATTCACCTGATTAAAAATGTAATGTCCCAGAAAAGGCTAACATGTCTTAGCCTATAAATACAGATTAAGAGGCAGTGAGAAGGGGACCTTATTGCCCAGGAACACAGAGTAAGTCACGTCATCAAGAGGTTTAGGGGAAGAGACTAATCCCAGTGTGTATGTCACCTCCAAGCTTTACTCACTCCAGTACCTCTGCTGGGAATCTTTACCTTCCCTTCTCTGCTTCTCTCCTCTCTACTTCTCTCAGAGCAAACCCTGACTCAACCTTAGAGGCCCAGCTTGTTTGTCTCCTCTAGGAATACTTCCCAAAGAAGTTTTCACGTATCCCTATCATTGGCACACACTACAATGTAACATCACCCTGGCTAGAAGGTGAGTATCAAGTTTAAGAACAAAGTCCTATTCATCCTTGTCTCCCCAGCACTCAGCCCAGCACCTGACACAAAGTTAGTGAACAATCAGCCCTACTTGGAGCCATAGAAACATCAGTAGTAAAGTGACAGTAATACCAGTCATAGGACTCAGAGATGAAAGAAAAGAAACATTTTATGGCAGATGAAAAGTGCCAAGCAGAGGAAAAGAATGAAGAAATGATTCAGGCACTTCTTCTAAAAACCTGTCTTCAGTCCAGCCTTCTCTCTATTGCCATCGACTGCTTTTATACAGCAAGAGAACTGACAATGTTAGAAAGGGCTAGAGGAAAAAAAGTGGTAAAAAGAGAGAAATAAAAGACTGGCACAAGTCTGTGACTTAGCGAATTCTTCACACTTAGTTGCAAGACCTATGTGTTATTTCCTTAGATCTTATATCATTTTGGGGACTCTACAGTCTGACCTACGATTTTTAAAAAGTCATATTTATCAAAAGAATATTGGTTATTCACAAAATAAATTAAAACAGCAAATAAATATATGAAATGCATGAACTTAATATTCACAAATAATCAAAGAGCTACAAATTAAAACACAGAAATACTAACATATGAAAAAGGCTAATAACAAAATTTTGACAAAAAAGGTAAAGAAATAGATATGTCAAATTTTAAAATGTATATATTCTTTGACCCAGCAATTAGGTATTTATCCTAAGGAAATAACCAAACACACATGCAAATATCTAAGTAAAAGGATGCTTATTCATTGCAATATTGTTCATAATAGGGAAATACTGGAAACAATCTAATGTCCATCAACAAGAAAACTGTTAAATAAATTACAGTATGTCCATACAACAGAATGAAGTGCAAACGACAAGATTTTATACAGCTCTATTTATCAACAGGAAACTATCTACATAATCTAGTTAAATGAAAAAAGTAGAACATACAAGAGAATGCACAGTAAAAAACATTTATGTAAAATTTTATCTATTTAACATAAATGGTATGTATATTTCTATAGATTTTTGGAAAGATGTTCACCAAAATATTATCAATGGTTACCTTTGAGTGGTAGACACTCAAGTGATTTTATTTTTTCTTAATGCTTTTCTGTATTTAAAAAAATTATATTGAAATTGGCTAATTTATATAATAAAAACCATTATTTCTATTTTTTAAAAAAGAAAAAATATTACTTTAACTTGAAACTAAAGGCTCACTGATAATGAATAAGGTGTCTAAATACACTTCCTTCTTATACACATTAATCTGACACAGCTAAAAAGGCAACATTTTTACCCCCTTTACTTACTCTTAACTTGAATTTAGCTTGTAATCTACTTCCCACATATTTTCACCTCATTTTGTATTTGTGGAATATGGGATTTCTTAATCACAAAGAAAACACTGCACTTTGCATTTATTTAACAAACATTTGTTTAGTACTTAGTCTGTTCCAGGCAGTATTCTAAGTGCTTTACAAATATCTAATACTTACAACTCTAAGAGATAGATACTATTATCATTTCCATTTTATAGATAAGGATACTGAGGCACTGAGAAGTTAAGTAACTTATTCAAAACCATACAAGGGTACTTCAAAAAGTTCATGGAAGATTTGTATTATCTTTTAATCCCATTTCCATAAACTTTTTGAGGTATCCTCACATATAACTAAAGTGATAGAACTGGGATTTGAACCCAGGCAGTCTAGATCCAGAATACTTGCTTTTAACCATTCAGCTACACTGCACTTATTTTAGTTGATTTTATTCTAGAATTTCTGTCTTTCACTTGATAAATTTACATTAATTAGAATACTAATTTTATCCTCACTGGAAACCCATGTCTGCAAATTTTAAAATGCTCTCTAATAAGTACCAGAATTTACATATAACAATTTTTTAGAGTTCATTTCTTCAAACAGCTTATACCTAAGCTATGCTGGTCACTTTGAAGCCAACTAAAATCAGACCAAATTCATTTTTCAAATAGCTCATAATTCATTTCATGAGGCTTAATCATAAAAATTGTTAGAATTTATATCCCACCATCGCTGAACTAAGCACCGCATATTTCATTTCAGTTGAGGTACATTCTTTAAATATTTCCCTCTCAGCAAAAGATGTCACTCATAGTGGTACTTTGGAAAAGCTAATCTCGTTCTTGAATAAGTAAAAAGGCTAAAGTGAATCTTTTAAAACAACTAGGATAAAGGAAGACATGGATGTTACCAAAGATACTAAGCCAATAAGGTGCTAAATTTATATTTATTTCTTAGATAGCCAGATAAAAAAGCGAAACCTATCATGTAATACATTTCTTTCTGCCTGATAAAAGGAAACCAGTAAGAACGGGCCCCTGATTAGAACCTGAATTTCTTTGGTCATCTAATAACCCTGTGACTGTGAGCAAAGAACTTATCCTTCATAGGCTCAGTTTCTATAAATAAAAAACAAGGATAATAATACCAACACTTTTAGGGTGTTTGCAAAGGATAAAAGAAATAATAAATGTGAAAGGGCCCTGGTACCTAAAGTAAACTATTTAAATGTAAATTATAATTGTTTTATTTTTCATTTGGTAAGATATTTTCATCACTGGATTTCTTGTTTCAGTTTAAAGGGAAAAAATGTCCAACTGAGGTAAAAATAAATTGTTTTATCTTGTTAAATTTACCATTTTCAGCTATGAAGAATACAGTGATCATAGCCAATGTAACATTAAAAATGTCTAATAAATTCGTAGTAGTTGATGACGGTTCTTCAATAATATGTGCACACTTAACCAATCATTTGCAACTACAAAAGGACAGCATGTTATCCCTTTAAAACAGAATGCAACTTTTGGAAAACAACTGTGCATAAGAAATAAATTAGTTAACTATCAACCTTAAGGAGGAAAGAACAATCTTCTGGATAACTCATTCACTGTTCATTCTTTCAATAAATATTTACTGAACACCTGACACACGTCCAGGGAGCTCACACAGACCACATTTAGGGCCACAACATATATATAACAACTGGTAATTGTATGGTTCTGGGGCCAATAGTGTTTAACCAAAAAAACCTTTTCTACCCCCACTACTAAGGTAACCTTCTGCTCTAGTCAGGTGGGTTTAGCTGTACACCTTAAACAGTCTTTCCTCTGCACCTTGGCTCCCCCTTCTCTCTTATCAGCCAGACACTTCTTGTTCCTGAATTTCCAGTCCAGGTGGCATATTCTTCTATTGAAGCGTTCCCTCTCCACGTCAGCCTAAAAAAAATGACGCCGCCACCACCACCACCAAAAAATGGCAGGTACCAGTTATTGTTAGCCTTTCTGTGGACAAATCCTGAGCTATAGCATTATCTCAAATATGTAAGAAAAAGACAAAAAAGTTTGAAAGGTCCAGAAGGTACCTGTGATTGGTGAGGCTGTGGATAATTTAAAAAATTCCGTTCTATCTTCTTTTGAATTTTTCAAAACTTCTACAATTGGCATATATTGTTTTTAAATTTAGAAAATATTTTTTAAAGAAAAAAGATATAGGGTAATACTAGCATATGGACAGATAGATAGATTAACAGAATAGAATTCAGAGTCCATAAATAAATCTTTACATTTATAGTTAATCTGTGACAAGACTGCCAAGACAATTCAAAGGGTAAAGAGTAGTCTTTTCAAGAAATGTTTCTGGGATAATTAGATATCCACATGTAAAAGAATGAAGTTAGACCCCTTCCTTAAACCATACACAAAAATTGATTCATATGGATTATAGAGCTAAAACTGCATAGAAGAAAACCTAAAAGTAAATGTGTGTGACCTTGGTTAAGCCTTCTTAGATAATGACAGCAAAAGCATGAGCAAGAAAAGAAAAAAATAGATAAAACTGAATTTTATCAAAACTAAAAACCTTTATTTCAAAGGACATGGTCAAAAAAGTGAAAAGACAACCTGCAGAATGGGAGAAAACAGTTGCAAATCATTTATCTGAGAAGGGACTTGTATCCAGAATATAAAATGATCTCTTAAAATTCAATAATAAAGAAAAATAATCCAACTTAAAAATGGGCAAAGGGTCAAATAGACTTTCTTCAAAGAAGACATACAAATGGTCAGTAAGTATATGAGAAGATGCTCAATATCATAAGCTATTACAAAAAATTTAAATCAAAATCACAATGAGATACCAATGAGATACTTTACAACCAGTGGGATGGCTATAATCAAAAAGACGGATAACAAGTATTGACAAAAATGCAGAGAAATTCGAACCCTTGTATATTGCTGGTATAAATGTTAAATGGTGTAGCTGCTTTAGAGAACAGTCTGGCAATTCCACAAAATGTTAAATGTAAATAAGCTCAGCAATTCCACTCCTAGGCATATACCTAAGAGTAATGAAAACATATGTCTCCACAGAAACTTGTGCACCAATGTTCATAACAGCATTATTCATAACAGCCCCAAAATGGAAACAATCCAAATGTTTATTAACTCATGAATGGATAAATAAAATGTGGTGCATCCATATACATCTTCTAATTGCCAAACTGATTTGGCAACAAAAAAGAATGACTTATATACACTACAACACAGATGAACCTTAAATGTATGCTAAGCAAAAGAAGCCAGTAACAAAAGATATATATTTTATAATTTCATTTATACAAAATGTCCAGAATAGGTAAATCTATAGAAACAGAAAGTAGACAAGTGGCTGCCTAGGGATGGAGGTTTTGGGGGGATGAAGAGTGACTGTGAATGGGTACAGGGTTTCTTTTGGGGGCAATGAAAATGTTCTAAAATTGATTGTAGTGACAGCTGCACTGTTTGGTGAATATACTAGAAGCCACTGAATTGTGCACTTTAAATAGGTGAATTGTATGGTACATGAATTAAATCTCCATAAGCTTTTGTTTTATTTTTTAAATATGGGACTTTTCATAAGAGCTTCCACTACATTACTGGCAAATTTTCTACATGGCAGAGGGGAAAAGGCATTTTGACTATTAAAACATCCTTGGAATTCCTATTCTTGATTCCAAGAAGAATTATGAAAATAAAAATGTATTTTCTCCTTCTGTGTCATATACACTGGACTGTATGTTAAAGAAATATACACAAATATAAGCTGCTGGGTGTAAGCCGGGCATTGATCCCTCCTAAATGGCTGTGTACTGTGGGCCCTAGGAGCAGTCAAGTTTTAGAGAAAAACCACATCCTTGGCAGAACAGGGGTTTCCCAACTGTTTTGGAAGGAAAAGCTACTTTTACTTTCTATGAAATCTTAACCTAAGGGGAAAAAAGAGACAACAAAGTAAAAAGAAGAGAGGTCATAAAGTCCCCAGGTTCTTATCCTCGTTCTTCTACTTAACTCACAGTCTCAGTGGTCTCATCTGTAAAATGCAGATAATTGCCTATGCCTATCTACCTCATAAGACTATAGGAAGGCCCAAATTAAAGAAAATAAAAAAGAAAAATAAAAAGAAACAATGTTCGTAAGATACAACTGGGTTTAGTTTTGAATTGTTTGCCTTTTAATAGTTTTGTTTCCCCCAGAAAGTTAGCCTAGCAGCAGCTCAACTTCTTATCTCTAAAGACAGACCTGGTTAACATACTTCATGGAGTATGAAATGACATACCAAAAGCCATTACATTCAATACAAATGTAACTTATCCTTGTTATTTGTAAAATATACCCTCAAATTAATTACTGGGGGACCTGAACACACTCTCAGCATTGGACAGATCATCTAAGCAACAAATCAACAGAGTAGCCATTACTCTTTCAGAGGGAGAGAAGAAATCTAGGGTTATCAGTGGTGGGAGGGGGGAGGGAGAGGGGGATAGGGAGAGATTGGACAAGGGGCATAAAGAATAAGTACAATTTGTAACAATATACATACTAGTGATATTGATTTGATCAACATATGTCAACATTGAATCCCAAAAACATGTACAATCAATTATGATTCAATTAAAAAAAAAAAAATATATATATATATATATATTACTCTTAAGTCCTTGAGCTTTCAGGAAAAGAGAGAAGAGGCCTGACTTAAGAAAAGCCAAAAGAAATAAGGAAGAATCCACTGATAGCTGCTAGCCCTCTGACTTGTACTGCACAGGATTGCTGGAATTCTAATTGGTAGGTCTCTGTTTCCACATTTGGGGAATTGACAACATGTGTCTTGATTTATCAGACTGAGCAATTGAGGAGTTTCACTAGAAATCTGGATGACCACACTGTCTAGGACAGAGGTTCTCAAACTTTTTGGTTTCAAAATCCCTTACACTCTCAAAATTATTGAGGACCCCAGAGAGCTTTTGTTTATGTAGGTCATATATATCAATATTTACCATATTAGAAATTAAAATCAAGAAGAATTTTGGATATTAATTCATCTTGAACTAGCAATAGAAATTTATTACTTGTTAACATAAATAATATTTTTAATGAAAAACAAGTTTATTTTCCAAAAAAGAAATTTAGTGCAGTGAATGACATTGTTTTGCATTTTTGCAAGTCTCTTTTGCACTGTCTAGCTTAACAGAAGCCAGCTGGAGTCTTTTATTTTCTTTTTGCATTCATTTTGTTACCATGTTTTGTAAGAAAAATCCAGCCTAATGTAGATGGGGGGAAAAAGAGTAGTTTAATAGCCTTTTCAGATAATTGTGAATATTCTTCCTTGATACTACTCCCAAACTCATCAAGTAATAGTTTTTTAAAGGTTAGTAGTAACATAGAATCTGAAACCCTATCAATAAACTTTTCACACTCTGTTACATTAAAATCCACTGGTCTTTCTTACACTTTGAAGAGATCTGTACCTGTGCATATTTCATAGCATAATACACTGGTCATATGGAAATTACTGGCTCTCTGAGTTATTTATATTTTAAGTGTTGACATATTCCATTATAAAATACTTAAAAATCACATGTGTTAATATCAATACCAACCTTATCAAAAATGTCTTTAAGGACTGGGAAGCTGTCAATCTCATGGTGGCAAACACAAGTGTTCTGAAATTTTAATTTTCATTTGAAATCCTGAATTTTATCATCAGTTGATTTCCTTCAAGTGACAGGTTCACTTCACTTATTTTTGAGAAAATGTTTGCCAAATATTTAAGTCTGAATAACCATAGTTTCTCAGTCATTATCTCAAGATGATGCTCCAACCAGCCCAGTGATGACCACCAAGCCACAGCAAGAAGGGCCCCAGGTTCCCAAGCTGGGACGGTGTGTGTGTGGGGGGGGGGGGGGGGGCTTTTGCCACAACTCACTGACATCTGCACCCAGCCCAGCAATGACCAAGCCACCACTGGAAGCCCCCAGTCTCCCCTGTGGGAATGAGGGGAATGCCACAGGCATCAATCCCGCTACTCCTCTTTCCTTCTTCCAACCCATTTCCTTCCCCTTTCTCCTCTCCTCCTCCCTCCCAAATGCTCCACAACAACATCCTAGAATGTAAAAAATAATATTAATAAAATTACATTTTCTTTAAAAAAAAAAAAGGGTGTTTCTCCATAAAAAAGCAGCTAGTTCAGTTAGCAACTCAGCTGTACACATGCTTTTCCTTGAAACAACCATTACACTTCAGTATGCAGCAGAAATGCTTTATGCATACTCTCTTTCCTTCACACTGAACATTAAAAAGATGTGAACTCAAGGGTCAAGATTTAACATATTCAATAATTTTTACAGCTTTATCAAGAACATTCTTAAGCAAAACTCTTATTTCTTTTTATTCTATGACTTCACAGCATTGCAGAATATCACTAGCCTTGATTTGTTCTAAGGGGCCAGCAGTTTTACCCACCCTTGTTTTTGCATAATCAAGCAAATGTCAACAGAGTGAAACAGGCAAAAATACCTTAGTATTATTATGAAAATACTTCTGTACTCCCAGACCCACTGAGGGTGTGGGGGACTCCCAAGGAATGAGGGACCGATTACGCTGCTGCTCTCAGAGAAAAAGCAATCTCTGTCAGTCGGATGTGTACGGTTGGCATGCTCACGTGGAACTATTCAGAAAACCTACTAAAAGCTCAATACTAACAACCTGGGAGAATAGTATTGGTTTCACTATATTTCTTTGCTTCACTTCATTCAAAAGTTAACTTAATGCATCTACATATGGCCAATTCATCCTCAAATTAAAAATGTATGTGTAGTCACAGTATGGTAAGAACTATACATTTAAGTCATACCTATCAAAAAGTCTTCATTTTATAAAATAAATAATTAGCTGGACTCTCTCCCAGCTTTCTTCCTTATCCAGAGCCCACCATCTGAAAAACACATCTGAAAAAGGCAATTTTGAAATAAGTGGCAAAAGCAAAGGCTCACTCTCCTCAGCATAAATATGCCCTGATATTTTCCATCTTAAAAAACAAAACAGTTCCATATCCCCACATAACAGACCGAAAAAACAAAACCCAAACAAACTTCCCTTAATCCCACAGTCATGTCCAGTTATAAACCCCTAACTGTACATAGATGATTACGTCTTCCTTCCAGAAATTTATTTCTCATAGTTTACAAGTAATTACTCTTTCCTCATTTTCTCCGTGCATGACTCTCCATTCCTATCAAACTTTGCTGGATCTTCCTCCTCAATTCAAATTCTAAATGTGATTTCCCAGAGATAAATCCCACTGTATGTATCTGTCTGTATCTGTCTCTTTTCAGCTCTGCATTCTCTCCCGGGTTAATCTCATCCAGTTCTATGGATTTAAATGTCATCTTTATGTTGATAACTCCCAAATTTCTATCTCTAGTACTGACCTCCAACCCTAAGCTCTAGACCCATATATCCTGTTTCTAATTAATAACTCTACTGGGATTTCTACAACACAATTCAAATTTAACATTTTTAAAACAGATCTTTTGGTTCATCTACCCCCATCTCCTGGACTTTTCCCCATCTCAATAAATTGTATTATCACTTAAGCAATTGCCTATACACAATACCTAGAAGTCATTCTTGACATTTCTTTTTCCCTCATCTCCCACATTCAATCCATTAGTTCATCTCCCACAATATATTTCAAATCTGTTCACATCTCTCCATCTCTATCCCTACTACCCTGGTGCAAGCCACCATCAATCCTCATCCGGTCTTCTGAAATATCCTTGTAGAAAGGTAATTTTACTTCAATTCTAGTTCTCTGTAATCCATTAGAGCCACTAGAGTGATCTTTGAAAAAACAAATCAAATCATGCTACTTTCCTGCATAAATCATTCATTCAATGGCTTCCCTTTGTATTTACAATAAAATTAAAACTCTTTATTATGATCTCTAAGGCCTTATGGATAAGCTCCCTGGCTACCTATATGCCCCTCAATTACCATGCTCCTGCCACTTTAGCCTTCTACCTGCTATTTGAACATAACAAGCTCTTTCCTACCTCCGGGCCCTTATCCTTGCTATTCCCATGGCCTTAGGGAACTTTCTGTTCCCTAGCTCTTTGCATGGCTGGTTCCTTGACATCACTCATGTCTTAGCTCAACAGTCACTTCTTCAATAAGGCTTATTTGCCAACTTTATCTAAAGTAGGTCTCTCTCCAGTTATTTTCTATTTTATCACTTAATTAATTTGTATCATAGCACCTATCACAATCTAAAATTATTTTCTTTGTTTATTGTATGCCTCTTCCCATTAGATTACAAGCTTAACGAGGCAGGGATCTTTTTTCTTTTTTTAAACAGCTGATTGAGATGTAATTCAAATACCTATACCATACAATTCACCCATTTAAACTGTACAATTCAAATTTGCCATTTTAACTATTTTTAAGTGTACAATTCAGTGGCATTAACTACACTCACGATGTTATACAACTATCACCACTATCTCTTTCCAAAACTTTTTCATCACCCCAAACAGAAACTCTATAACCATTAAGCAATAGCTCCCCTATTCCCCACTTCCTCCAGCCCTGGTAACCTCTAATCTACTTTCTGTTGCCATGTACAAGTATTTGCCTATTCTAGGTATTTCACGTAAGTGAAATCATATGATATTTGTCCTTTTGTGTCTAGCTTTTTAAGTAGGCAGGGATAAGGGACCATGGACGTCTTAGTCATTGCTTTATCCTTTGCAACCTTACTAAGTGTATACAGCACGTAGCAGATGCTCAACAAATACTGCTGAATAAACTAATTAAGCAATGTTAAGCAAGTCACTTAACTTTTCTTGCTTTAAAAATTTATTTTTCTGGTATATATTTAAGGTATACAACATGTTTTGAAGGTGTATAAAATGATGTTTTGATATACATATACATAGTAAAATGACTACTACAGTCAAACAAATTAACATAGTCACCATCCTCCCTACTTACCTTTGTGAGTGTGTGGGGGGAGGGTAAGAGTATCCAAAATCTACTCTATTAGCATATCTTCAGTGTACAATACAATATTATTAACTATAGCCCTTATCTGTATATTATATCTCTAGATTTATTTATCCTACCTAATTGCAGGTTTGTATCCTTCAGCCTACTTATCCCTATTTCCTCCCCCGCCCCACCACTGGTAACCACTGTTCTACTGTTTCTGTTTGTTTGACTTTTTATTTGAGATTTCACATATACATAAAATCATACAGTATTTATCTTTCTGTGTCTGTCTTATTTCACTTAGCATAATGTCCTCCAGGTTCAAACATGTTGCAAATGGCAGTTACCTCCTTCTTTTAAAAAGGCTAAATAATTACACACACAGTACAATTTCTTTATCCACTTAAGTTACTTAATTTTTCTAGATCTCAGTTTCTTAACTTGTGTGATGGTGCTATATCAGCATTCACTGACTTATTAAACATCTCCTTAAAACTTACATTGTTTCAGGCATTGTGCTTGCTAATGGAAATATCATGATATGAAAAATAGTTACTATCTCTGCTCTGAAGGAACTTTCAGTTCCTTTTCTATCTGGGAATGCCATCTTCTTTAATTCTATACACTTTTAGGATGAAAATACATAGAACAATGAAACATCTGGAAGTAAGGGAATTTCTAGCAAACTTGTCAAATTGTGTGATACCACACTGGAGGGACAGATGTCAAAAGCCATACAAGGGTACTTCAAAAAGTTCGTGGAAAAATGGAATTAGAAAATAATATAAATCCTTCCATGAACTTTTTGAAGATTCCTCATAATGTCTTCAGATCCATTTAATATTATCTGCCCTTTTTACTTTGCTTGGTGATGATGAAGATCATACGGATATATATGCATGTATTTTACAAACTATAAAGCTCTCCACAAATGTAAGGTAACAGTATTTTTGTTTTTGTTTTACTACTTTTATGCTCTGGGAATTAAAAGCAAACTACTGTGCTCTACATAAATTCTAACATAATAGTTATAACCTTGCTGACAATTATGGCAGAACCTGGTTTTTTAAGTCAACGTTAATTATACTGTACGTGAATTTCAACAAGCCAATTCCTACAGCATTATATGCTGACCAACAAGGAAGGTTATTTCCAACTAAAGTGGCTGGCATTTGACAAATTTTAGTAAATGGTGCTGAAAATAAGGCATTTTGCTTTGCTCATTTTTGATACCTAATCCCGCACACACATAACCTTTAGACAGCAGTGACATGAAGGGGGAAATAGACCTCACCAAAGCTCTCAGCTCTTCAAACAACACTTGCAGGTTTCTACTTGAAGGCCTGTCTTTCTAAGCTTGTGCTTTCAAAACTTGGGCTGGACTGATCCCAAATACTGAAGTAACAAATATTACTAAATTCTGTCATTTCCTCTACCAAAAAAGTGATTTTACTACTACTTCTGGTTGTGATGAAAGGTCCTATTGACTATTCAAATCCTCGACCAAGTTATGGATGAAGTATTAAGTGACTTCACTCCTTTTTCTCTGACACTTTAACAACACATGTCAGTGCTTTCATTCACCTCCACTAACGTGGCTTATAAATAACTGAGGTGGGGTCATTTTAATAGTGTGATTTGTTCACATCTCTAGAGATGGGGTACAAATGAGAGTGCCTAAGAAGACAAATTCCCCTTTGACAACATGTATTAGTATATATGTATACAAAAAGAAACCTTCAAAAACTGGAAATATCTTATTGCTATAATACTTGGTTAGGAGCCATAATAATTAATGGTTCTTTGATTTATTACAAATCAAAAAGTGAAAAGGTAATGGTAGTAAGGGCAAAGACAAAATGAAACCTTCCCTGAGAAACAGCAAGAGATGGAATAGAGCTGAAGCAAAAAAAAAAAAAAAATTAAAGTTCACAAATTTGTTTTAAGTTTCTTTCTAAATGTTCAAAAGGGGCTTCCTGAATAAATTTTGAAATCTAAGAAAAGTCTGTTTTTAAGAAGTTTATTGTCCCTTCCTTTTAAAACTGCCACAATAGTGATGAAAAAACACCAGAGGGCAAGATACTTGGTCTCTATGGATTTAGAGTGGTTAATCTATTGATCCTAAACACAAATACAGTTAATCTCTCAATTTTCAGAAAGAGTATAAAGTTGGAGAGGATACAAAATTACTAGAAGTAATCAATTTCTTAAACAGATGAACCAAACTTGTTCAGCATATTTGGGGCCTTGGTTCAGTTGAGAATACAGACAGAGGCCACTTGGGAAGTGCTCCCAAACGGGGACCAAACAGGTGCTAGCATTAAGAGTCTGATGTGAAGGGCTGACTTTCCTGTTTTCCACTACACATAGTCAGCCTCCATCTTGGTTTTACTCTCAAAGCAAGCTGAGTTATTCTTAGTACCTCTTTATACCATCCGTTGGTATTCTCCGGTCTTTGAGAAAAAAGAAGTATATGTGTGCATGCATGTGTATGTCTGTACACGTGTGCACACGTGTGTACATGGGTGTGTTTGAAGCTGGGATTTACAAGGAAATCCAGGCATTTGAGCAAGAGCAGTTTTCACCTGGAAGCTTTCAACAGTCTTCTGATCTTAGGACCTTGCCTAGAGCAAGAAATAGAAAACAGGGCAAAGAGAGAAGAACCTCTGAACTTGGATCAGAATTTAGTTCTACTAAATGATGCCAATTTTACTCCCATACTCTGGAACCTGTAGTATCTATGTGCTGTTTCTATCATGGCTGACTTCACCGGGGGTGCTCTCTAATTTGCTCACTTATTTACTAATTTCATTCTTCTTTACTGCAGTCTTAGTCTGGGCACTTCTTGACCAGTTCTATGTAAGCACTGCCTTATTAATGGTATGACACACCGTGATCAGCAGAGTGTGAGCTAAGTACCTTAAAATTAAAGTCCTTTTTCTTTGACTGAAATACTTATCTGCCAAAAATGGAGGGAGAGAAAGCATCAGTTGTGGGAAGAATGGCACATGGAAAGGTAAGTCATGGGCCAGAGACTGTGAGCAAGGCTGCTTGCCTGGAGTGAAGAACATGAGCTGGAGTGGAAGTAACAGTAAAAGCAGTGTGATTGAGAGAGCAATGAATGTGAAGTTATGAAGCAAATGATTAATTCAGACTGCAAACTAGAAATCTGACCTAATTTCAGAAAAGAATAACAATCTTAATAAAATCCAAATTTCAAAAAGCCTGAATATTAAATTGAGGTTGGTTGAGGGAAAGAAAGGCAAAGATGATACTATATGGAGGAATAATTTTAGATTCATCAGACATGAATAAGAGAAGTGTTCAATAAGTCTTCAGATTCACTCAAGCTCATAAAAACAAAAGCATCACAAACCTTATTACTTCTCTAAAATGAAAAGGGCTGAGGATACAGCTAATAATGTCTTTAAATAACAGCCAAACTGTGGATACGCATCTAAGTGATATTCCAGTTGGAAGGATGTCCAAATAAAAACAAAGCACTAAAGCTAATCTTCCTTTACAATTGAAAATCAATGGAATGTCTACCTCTTGAAGTAGAGCCAGTGTGCTAATGAAATGCTACATATTTCCTTCAGAAAAATATAAACCCAGGCATCTCATAGTCTATGACATGTGAAAAGACATTACTCAAGTGGGATGCTAACTGATGTGATGTTGCGAGAGCCACAAAAATCCAAAATGGGTTGGAAGAACCATGTCCTTAGTCTTTCCTTAGGTGAGGAGACCATTAAGGACTTGCCAAAGGCACTTTTACTCCATAAACAAAAATGCAAAACGAGTGCTTAGAAGTGGTCTAAGAAGAAAGCTATTATTACTGGTCAAGCTACAGAGGCAAGAGATTATAATGCTGACACATTCAAGTATAGGCAAGTAAGAACACAGAGAAGGGCTTCTGAGTTAAGCAAGAGGATTCCAATTTGTACCCATTGCTTTTCTGAAGTCATTATAGCAGCACAAAATAAGACTGTGGCCAAAAAAGAACTTTGCGTTATTAATGTAACTGGTTAAATAAAAGTGTCAACTGCAGTACTTACTTATCAAAAGTAAGAGGGTTAGAAATCCAAGGAAGTAGGCTGTCTGTGGGAAGGAGGAGTGAAGAAGAGTTACTTACCTGTGCTATATTTTTGTTCAGAAGATAGACACCATAATCAAATTGCAACTTCTCCCCTCCTTTTGGATATAGTGGAAACCTAAGAAAGGTAAAGAAGGATCAGAAATTTTCCAGAACTGAGGAGATACAACCTCCAAGTTGTTGACAGAAGCTGAAGTTTCTTAGGTACAGCATAAACATCTGAAGAATTAGACTAAATCAGTTATAGTCACTGCAATCTACTAACATCTTCATAATATTAGCCACGTCAGAACAATGGCTGCCTTCTTTCAAAGGAAAAATTGAATAGGTCATGCAACAAGAGACTAATGTATAAGAAAGTGACCCACCAATCCCAAGGAGTTGAGGCCATGGCTTCCTATTTACATATCATAAGCTTGCCACCCTAAGATTAAAATCCCAGAAATTTTTTTCTCTAATACCTTGGATCTAACACCTCAACTTCTACTAAGTGGGAGAGGAATATTAAAGGAAAAAAAACCCATCTCAGACTTAAAAGCAATATATAAGACTTCTGTTTCTTTTAAGGTGGCCAATCAAATCCACAGTGCAATATAAGCCAAAATTCATTCAGAAATTCATTCACATTTATAGGGATAGCTATCTGGATACAACTTCTCCAAGGGAATGTGCTCATAACATAAAGCTCTTATAAATGAATTTCCATTTTAACCTGACTCATTGAAGCAACAAAGGCATGAGATCTGTATCCTTATAAAGATAATGAGTTATTTTAGGGAATAAGTTTTCTTCACTAGTTCCCTTTCCTTACCCCTGCAAACAAAGAAGAAAAAGTTAGAGCACTCCTATATATTATATTCATTTTTTTTCTGATTCTCAAGACCAAGCTTAAGTTTTATCATCTGAAACAGATTTTTCTATAAACAGATCGATCACAACTTAGGGTCAAGAAGAATACTTCATCTTCCTTAGTTTTGCAATATACAATTACCCTCAAGAATAAAATAATCTTATTTAAGTGAATGGTAGGTGACAATTACTGGATATTATTAATTTCAATTGTCTTTTAATTGTCTGAGGAAAAGATGCATTCCATAAAGCCTAGAGGATATGGTTTTCTAAGGAATAAAAAAGAAAAGAAACAGAATTTAAAAGCTTTATATTAAACTTTCAAGAGTTGCTGTTTACACAGTATCCAAAAGGTAAATCTGTACTGTAAAATTATAAGCTCTGGGGAGTAAGCAAGGTCATGAACTGTATTTATTCTCTACTAAAGGAACACCAAATGCTTCACACACCCATCAGGAAGATATAGCTTTGTACTTAACTGAAAAAATTAAAAAACTAAGACATGTGGTTTGGCCCCAAACTGAGATGCATAAAAATGACAGCAAAGCAAATCAGGATAAGCAAAGTGCAACACCAGGCTTCTGTAAGGTGTTTGGGAATCACTCAAATTCATACGGTGTATCTTGCAAAGAAACTGTATACTATATTTGCAAAGACATAACAACAGGGACACTTCAAAAGAATCTACTAGAGACTTAAAGCTCTATACTATGTAGTTATTCTATAAGCCATTACATACAGACTATCTGAACAGTTCTCCAAACCCAACACTATCTCCATTCTTAAGTTATAAATCCAGAAATGGTTTCATATGTTGAAAGGGTAAATTGAGATCAGCATACACTGAAAACCAAGCCTGTACATTTCTGAAAAATGGATCTCACAACATTTGACTTTAATATGACTTCATTGGGATTTCCTTATAGAAAAAGCCACAAAGTATGTATGTAACCTTAAAACAAATCTAAACAGTGATTAGAGTCAAAGGTTCAAATAGGGCAATGCGGGCCGACCCCGTGGCTCACTCGGGAGAGTGCGGCGCTGGGAGTGTAGTGGCGCTCTCGCCGCGGGTTTGGATCCTATATAGGGATGGCTGGTGCATTCACTGGCTAAGCGCCAGCGTGGGCAACGCCAAGCCAAGGGTTGCGATCCTCTTACCGGTCACAAAAAAGACAAACAAACAAACAAAAAAACAAATAGGGCAATGATGCTAAGATAGATCAAATATTAAAAGAGAGTTCACATTTTATATTGCTTTCAAATTCTTAATGGGTCCCTTCAAGATGAACAGTGTAATAGTTTATAACTATCATAAATCAAAGGCATTTTATTTCAATGTAGTTGGAGAATCACATTAGCAAATTGTACAAGGTTTAGATAACAACATGGTATTTGAAGTATAAGCAGAAAAATATCCTTAGCATCACAAATAGAACACATAAAGGAGAGTATTAAATTAAATAACTGGAGGATAGACTATAGATTTCCTATTAATACACTCAATATAATTTATTATTATACTCAATTAAAATGGCCAATATTAAATTATTTTTCAAGTTAAATTTTCAAATTGTTTGGAAAATTAACTGACTGTACATGGTAAAAGTCAATGAATTAGAAAGCAACAAATAGATTATGCGTGTGACAAAATTCCATGTTAGGTTTACTGTCACTGTAACGGACGCCTGGTGGTGAGGAGGTGAGTGGAGAGAACTGCAGACCACCAACCTTAATTAGAGCCCATTTTTATCTACTGTAAATAATCTTATCATTGTGAATATCAAATTGGCTTAGGTCAGTTTGCAATCCTTTCTTTTTCCAGTCTGTCTCAGATGTAATTTTACATTCACTGCGTCATTATTTGGTTAATGTGTGTCTCTTTTAGTATACTGTAGGGTCCAAGAAGACAGAAACAGGTTTTATTTTGTCTCTCTTTTGCCTCTCAGGTCAAGTGTCTAGCACTGTTACTAGGACACCCAATAAAAAATTTTTGAATGGAAAAAAAAAAAAGATTATATGTGAAAAAGATTTGAAGCCTTTAGTACATAGCAATTTCAATGTAAACGAAGAATTATGACATGACTACCAAAAAAGCTAAGGTGATCCCAGGCTGTGTTTAGAAGCAGAACACCTAAATTCGGGAACATGCTAGTGACAACACTTTGTACTAGGTTAGACCATACCAAGAGACCTATGTTCAATTCTTCAAGTTAATCTATTTTACATGTATACAGATAAATAACTGGAACGTTACTTTTAGATTATGTTTACAGAGAACTTTTGTAATAATCTTATTTGTCTATAAAAAGCATACAGTGAAGTAGAGTAGACCAGTGTTATTATTTAAAAGAAGATGATTTGTCTTGGTCACCTACTTAATAAGTAGAAGAGACATGAACTTAGTATTACGTCTTCAATGACAAATTCATTATTCTTTCTATTGACTCTGAGTCCTTTAGAAAAGCACACCCAGGATGATTAGGGGAATGGGAGTCACAGTTTTGAGAGAAATGGTTGAAGAAACTGGACTATTTAGCCTGGAGGACAGAAGTCACAAGGACAAAAATGTAGGATTTTCAGTGAGAAAAAGAACTGGGTTTGTTTTGCATGACTTCAAGCAGGGAGAACCAAAGTGAATGGTAAATGTCAAGGGAAGAGTGATTTCACCATAGTTTTTCAAAATCCAAAAGATCTTGGGTAGAGGTAGCCAATCAGAGTCAGGTAACAAACAAATAATGGACGTGTATTCAGGGAGTGTAGTGGGTTGACTGGTGGCCTCCAAAAAGATATGTCTATATTCTAATCCCCAGAACCTGGAATTGGAAAAAGGGTCTAAAATAGTTAAGGATCTTGGGATGAAATCATCCATCATTATCCGAGTGAGGCTTAAATCCAGTAAGTGTTGTTATAATTGATACACAGAGAAGAGACCACAGGAAGGGGAAAAGGCCATGTGAAGATCGAGGCAGAGATTAGTTATGCCTGGAGCCATCCGAAGCTGTAAAGAGTGCTGACACCTTGATTTTAGACTTCTGGCCTCCAGACTATGTGAGAATAAATTTCTGCTGTTTTAAGCCATCAAGTTTGTGGCAATTTAGGGAAGCCCTAGAAACTAACATGGGAGGAATCAAACACTGAAGGACCTAATGGACTAGATGAGGTATAATATCTCTTCCAACTTCAAGATTCTGTAATTCTGAATATGTAAAACTATGCATACTGAATATAATTTCATTTTTACTTCAGGAACCAAAAAATCATTTGAAGTCTATAATGCTAGAAGGTCATAATGATAGGTATCAGCTAAGACTGCAAAGTAAATCTACTGAAGTATTGGTAAATGGAATGCCAGAAAAAGGAATTCGTATGTACGATCTGAGAGCAGGAATTTTTTTTTGCTACATTCATATACATAGATAAAAACACCCACAGAGATGTAATACATGAAGAATATGAACACTCAGCCTGGAAAAAAAATTGCAAAAAAAAATGTTTTTGAATCTTTCCTAAAAAAAAAAATACGATTATTATAAGCACTGCCCTCTCCCCCAACCCAGACATTTTTACAAAGGATACCTATATCCTTTGTAAAAGGTGAGTTTTTTGCCTTCAACTCAGAGCCTCAGATCCAAGTCTGGTTCTTTGATGGCAACCAGGGATGAGGATATGCCTTTAGTTAATTCAAAACTTTTTACTATGCATATTAAGATCACCTCTGCCCAATGTATTTGTAGAAAGTGTGAAAATACATACTCAATATGTTTTGAGACCATGCCGCTGCTTCACACTCAACATATTTTCTTATGCCCAGGTTGGTTTGCCATCACAACTTTTTACTATCAGTTACTCAGGCTTAGAGTGACATTCAATTCATACCCACCTTATTTGCCTTTTATGTGTGCAGCGATTCACCAAATTGACAAGTCACTTTCCCTCTGAAACATTCTTATCTCTCCAGTCCCACTGCCACTCTGGATAATTTTTTGCTGTGGGGGTCTGTCCCCTACACTGTAGGATTTTTAGCTGGGACAGCATCCCTGCACTCATCCCTGCACTATACCCACTAAAAGCCAATAACATCCGCTCCCAGCTGTGATAACCAAAAATACCTCCAAATGTTGCCAAATGTTTCCTGGATGAGAGGGGAAGGGGGATAAAATTGCCTCCAGTTGAGAACAACTGATCTAAGCTCTTATTTTGATTACTACAAAAGCTTCCTAGCCAGCATCCTTAATGCCAGTTCATTCTCCATTATCATTGCCAGATTAATTTGAGGCAGCCCAGTAGGTTTTTAAAAATTGAATTATGACAGAAAAGACAAAGTTCTTCTAGTGTCAGCTCCATTACTTACTTGTTATATGAACTTGGGTAAATCATAACTGCTCTAACACTTAGTTCTTAAGCTGTAAAGTGAAGAAACTATTATCTTTCCTGCCTCTTTCAAAAGTATCTCGTGAGGATAAAGCAACACAAAAGATTGAGAAAGTACACTGAAACTATGAAAAAAATATGAAAAAGTATGAAAAAATACAAGTTATTATTTTCTCTTAAGTCAGATTTCTTATCATGTCACTTCTCAGCCCTGCTTCCTAATCAGTTATTGTTTTAAATTTCAACTCATCTAGCTTTCAGGTTTCAGGGTCTAAGTGATCTGATCTGTCTGCCCGATTTACCAACTTTCACTCAAGTGCTTTCCTCACAGTGCCATGAACAAATCAAGCTCATTTCTCTTTCTCTGCCTTTGCTCACTTCCTGGAAATACCCATCTCCCTTATCTTCTTTTCTAAATACTGTTCCACCCTTTATTAGTCTAGTTCAAGTCATCACATTCCTTTTGAAATCCTCCTTGACCACTTTAGTTCTCACTGAGGCTCCTTTCAGGTTCCTGTTACCTATTTAATGCCTAGAAATTGGCTGCTAGTCGTTTCCGTATTTGTACATTTAATACTCTAGTGGCAGGGCATTAATTTTCCTATACTTCACAATTCATATGTGCACAATTCTTGTTCTTGCTGCTTCATTCTTCATTTGAGGGCTAAATCACATTTAAAGAAGTGACCAAAATAAAATTGGGGTATCTGCCAAAGAATATAAAATGTATTCCAAAAGACATTTTTCAAAAAAAGTCCCCCAAAACAACTATAGTAAATTGTGTGTCAACTCTGGTATACTCAGAGGTTCAGAAATTAGGATAGATTATTACATTAATACATTGCTGGACTCTTCCTGTTAGAAGTTTTTTTAAGACCAGTCTTTCTAACTGGTGGAATGACCTACTATCAAGAACAATCAGTTCTTGGTTGGTTTTGCTTAAATCTTAAAGCTACATGGGCTCCAAGAAGCAGTTACACAAATAAAGTCCTCCAGGGCAAAATAATAATAATAATAATAATAATAATAATAATAATAATAATAATAATAATAATAATAATAATAGTAATCAATTTTGGAAATGTAAAATGCCACCAGTATGCTATATGTATCTAATCTTTTCCCTGTGACTAAGAAAGGGAATTGACCAAAGACTATAGATCCATACTTAATTATTTAGCTTCAAGAGATGGATGAAGAAAATTAGCACCTGACAGAGAGTAAAAGGAACTATGTTTTACTTTGTCAAGATTAAAGAAAAAAAAAAAATCTCACATTTTTCTGCTAAGTTGTGTGATATCACTGAAGCTTTAACCATAACTCATTGCAATTTGACGATAATGCAGTGAAACCATAAGGCAGGCCGTAGGCACATGAGATGGGAAATGGCTGGCTGTGGGGGTTTCACTGGGGACTGTGAAAATATTTGAGCATCTGTTTCTATGTTAAAAAGTCATATTTATTAACTAGCCCAAAATGTACTCTTCAAAAAATAAGCCACTTTTAAAGAACATTTCCATTTATCATTTGCTATTCTAACTATTTAAATTTATTTCTAAGTTTCAATTCATCTTTGGTTTAAAAACTTTACTCTAAGGACCATTTACCATTCCCCCTTAAGTGATATATCTCATTTTAAGCATCATAATAAATTTAAAGAAACAGAAAAAGTAATAGATATCCCTTAGTTTGGGTTAAAGTGAATCTGTGAAGAGCACAATTAACAAAGGACATTTTTCCCCTCCTCTCTTTCATCAATGTGACCTTTCAAAAATCAGATCTGATCATGGCACCCATTCTCTTACTTAAGACCAATGAAATGTTTTCCACTGCACTGGGGATAAAATTTAAACTACAAAGAGGCGCCTACAGGGCCCTAAATGGTCTAATCCACTGCTATCTCTTTGACTACAAACATCATATCATTCTGCTATGCACTCACTACGCTTAAGTCATGCTTGCCTTCTTTCTGTTCCCCAAATGCTAAGCTTGTTATGGCTTTTGAACTTGCTATTCACTGTTTTTTAGTGTTTTCTCCATAAATCTTCACAGAACAGACATTTTCTCGTCATTCTGGCCTCTGATTAAAATCACCCTTAGAGTGACTACACCAGGCCATTCAATCTAAAATTGTTCTTCAGAAGCATTACAATCAACATATTAGACTAAGAATGGCCAGGTGTGCTAACCAATTTTAACATTACACAAAAAAGAAATAACTAGACATGATGTGCTTCCAGATGTGATATAATAGGAAGATTAGTAATGTCTATATTGTATTCTTGCCAAAAAACCAGAATCTGAATATGATCATTTAAATCTTTATCCCAAGCTTACAGGAAACACAGTGGAGAGAGAAACATGTTAAATAACACACAGGAATGCAATCAGCAAAATTTAAAATGTGGGAAACTATAAAGTCAATTTATTCAACAAGGAAAAAATACTTAAGAAAAAATAAAGAAGGAGAGACCCTTCAGATTAAAAGAGCCTTAAGATGTGGAGCAATGGGAACTCTTATACCTTACTGGTGGGAGTGTAAAATGTACACATTATGAAACAGGTCTGGCAGTTATTTATAAAACTAAACATACACCTATCCTGTGATGTAACAATTCTATTCCTGGGTATTTTCCTAAGAAAAATAAAGATGTTTGCCCACAAAAAAAAAAAAAAAAAATCACATACAAAAATGTTCACGCCAGCTTTATTCATCACAGTCAAAAACTAAAAACAACCTCAGTGTCCACTGTTAGGAGAATAAATAAACTGTAGCATATTCATATGATGGAATACTACTCAATAAAAGGAAATGAACTACTGATATACACAATAACACAGATGAACCTACAAACATGCCAAGTAAAAGAAGCCTTATGCAAAAAAGGTTATTAATGCTTACTTCCATTTATGTAAAGTTCTAGAACTAGTAAAACTAACCTATGGTTGAACAATGGTTGCCTGGGGGACTGGAGAAGACAGTGATTGACTGGAAAGGATACAGAAGAAAGTTTCTGGTGAAATTTAATGTTCTGTATCGAGATGGGTTGGATTGCACAGATATATGCATCTGACAGAACTCACAGAATGGTTCACTTAAGATTTGTGCATTTCATTATGTGTAAATTTTACCTCAAAAGAAAAGAAGAACCATAAACAAATATTGAGCTCTAGTTAATCATACACATGATGAAGTACTGGGGGCAAGCATACTGGTAACTGCAATGTACTTTGGTACTTTGAGATTCATCAAAATAAGTAGGTTGATAGATAAGGAGAGGGGTAGATAAATACAAAAATACATAATAAAGCAAAAACAGGCTGGAGCTGAGGGCAGCCCCCTCTACCCAGAAGCAGACAAGAAACAGAGCATGCCTGGGGTCCCAGACAGGAGCCAAGGGTAGCATCCTCCCCTGGAAGCAGTCAAGGAGCACACCGAAAACACCACTTCCACATGGGTGGCCCACCACAGCCAGGACATGAAAATACAGGTAATGAAGGAGGAAATTTACAAAGAGATAATACCTTAAAAAAGAATGTAGCAGAACTCATGGAATTGAAAGATTCACTCAACAAAATAAAAAACAACTGAGAGCTTAAGCAGCAGGCTAAAACAAGCAGAAGAAAGAATTTCTGATCTTAAAGATAGCCTTTTTGAAATAACCCAGGCAGACAAAAAAAGGAAAAAAGAATTTTTAAAAAATGAAGAAAATCTAACAGAGGTAGCAGACAACCTTAAGTGCACAAACATTTGAATCGTGGGTTTTCCAGAGGGGAGGAGAAGGAAAAGGCATGGAAAACCTATTCAATGAAATAATAATGGAAAACTTCCCTTGTATAGGGAGAGACACAAACCTTCAGATCCAAGAGGCTGAAAGTTCCCTAAACAGATTTAACCCAAAAAGATCCTCTCCAAGACACATTATAGTCAGACTGGGCAAAGCTCAAAGACAAACAGAGAATCCTAAAAGAAGCAAGAGAAAAGCACCATGTCCCCTAAAAGGGAGCTCCAATTAGACTAACAGCAGGCTTCTCAACAGAAACGCTACAGGCCAGAAGAAAATGGGATGATATATCTAAAATACTAAAAGAAAAAAACTGCCAGCCAAGAATAATATACCCAGCAAGGCTATCCTTCAGGAATGTGGGAGAAATAGTGTATTTTTCCAGATAAACAAAAACTGTAGGAGCTCACCACCACATAAGTAGCCCTGCAAGAAATCCTCAAAGGAGTCCTGCATCAGGGATCTGAAAAACTATAATCACTGATCTTACTAGCTTTAGTTCTGTTCAAACTCTGTTTTTTCATAAGTCAGTATTGGTAGATGGTATGTTTTAGGAATTTATTCACTTCACCTAGATGATCTAATTTGTTGACCAACAATTATTCATAGTATTCTCTTACAACCTTTCTGATTTCTGCAAATATGGCCATAATGACTCCTCTTTCATTTCTGATTTTAGTTATTTGAGTCTTCTCTCTTTTTTTAGTCCATCTAGGTAAAGGTTTGTCAATTTTGTGGAGCTCATCAAACTACCAACTTTTGGTTTCATTGATTTTCTCTATTTTTTTTCCTCTATTTTCTATTTCTTTTATCTATGCTCTAATTTTTATTATTTACCTCCTTTGCTAAGTCTGAGCTTAGTTTGCTCTTCACTTTCTAGTTTTTTAATGTACAAAGGTGACTGATGATTTGAGATCTTTTTAATTAATGCACACGTTTACATTAAATAAATTTCCTTTTTAGCATAAATAATAAATAAAGCAAATACAGTTAAAGGTTAATTGTAGAATCTAGGTAGTAGGTATATGAGTGTTCATATGAAGTTCTGTCAATTTTTCTTTATGTTCAGAAATTTTCATAACAAAATCTTGAGAGAAAATATAAACAAAACTTTTGGCTGGTGGTAAATGATAAAAGAAAAACAAAACAGGTATGATAAAGAATGGCAGTCTCCAAACTTTTTGATTTCATACTTCTGTCAGTAAAAAATTGTGAACACATGCCTCACTACATATGTAAGTAATAAATATATTTCAATGAATGACATACATACAGGTACTATTGTACAAATATAAAATATACACAAAGTAGAAAATTCAAATGATGACATAATAAATGAAAATGCTTTTAAAAAGACTTAAGAGATACAGCAACTAAAGGAAATGTGAGGAGTTGTTTGGATTCTGATTTGAAGAAATCAACATTTAAAAAGTTACGAAACAATTACAGAGATTTGAACACTATTTGATGACATTAAGGAATTATTTTTCTTAGTGAAACTTTTTTAATGATATAGTCATTATGTTTAAAAAACTTATCTCTTAGAATATATACTGAAGTATTTATGAACAAAATGTCATGATATCCAGGATATACTTAAAAATTATCTAGTGGGATGAAGACAGTGGAAGAGATAAAGATAAGATTAACGATTGTTCCTAATATTAAAGCTAGGTATTCAGGATTTGTTATACATTTTCTCTACTTTTCAATGTTTAAAATTTTCCACAGTAAAAATTTAATTAAAAAAAAAAAGAGAAATAATAGCTCTTTAGTCTCTATCATGTCATCTGTTAGTCATTTGTTTTGGGTCTGTTTTCTCCAACTAGAATGTTACCTCCAATATGGTACAGATTTTTATCTGTATTATTTGCTACTATATTCTCAGTATTTAAAACATTGCTATGGTACAGAAATTCAATAAGCATTGCTGAATAAATAAAAGCATCAGAAGCCATTTATACCACAGTTAATTCCTGTACTATATCATAGTTTTTCTCTTATACTTAATAATTATATTTCTAATCATATCCCAGATATCTTCTCCTAAGTGTCCCATAGGCATTTCAGATTCTACATGTTCAAAATTAAGAGTATTAGCTTATCTTTCAAATCTGCTTTTACGATATTTGTCACATGAATCAAAGAGAACTGGAGTGTCTATACTAATTTCAAATCTACTTTTTCTAATCCTATCTACCTATAAAGCTCAAGCTAGAAATCTATGGTTCCCTTTGTCAAGAATTACCTTTTCTCTATTTTCACATGGCTAATTCTTACTCATCTTTAAAAAATCAGCCCAGGGAGCCTTCTCTGACATCCCTCCTTGTTCTTCTGAAGGCCCAAGCTAAGGGTTTTTTTTTTTCTATGTTCCCGTAGCACCTTGTGAATAGTCTATTATACACTTATCTTATAATGAAAAAATAGCCTGTTACATAACTACATTAAATCTTAAACATTTTCAGACTAGGAACAGTACTCTTGCAGGACCAGCATATACCTTTTTACTCTAATTTTTGCTAAACTGAATGGGATCTGTGATGATTCTTTCTCCCCCACATCTAATGGGTCAGCAAATCCCATTTACAAATAACAAGTTAAAAACAATGACCAGGAACTGCTAAGCAGAGAGATGGGTAGGAGCACCACAGAGAAATAAGATTAATCATACACAGCTTCCTAGAGGCGGAAAATTTAAAACTAGTTTTGAAGAAAGCAATGATCAGAAATTTGAAAGACAGAAGATGAAAGAGTATTTGAAATTACAGTAAAAGAACTGATTCAATCAAATATGTACCTACTTTTACACACACACATACACACAAACACACATACATATTTTGGAGGCAGGGGGGCAGCGGGGCCAGTATGGGAATTCGAACCTATGACCTTGGTGTTATAAGGCTGTGCTCTAACCAACTGAGCTAACCAGCCTGGGGTTTGTAATTTTAAAGACCATTCTGGCTACAGTGAGGTAAATAAAGGGGAACAAGACCTGGTTTTGAGACTGTTGTAATGGTTCAGGCCAGAAATGGTGACAGTTTTAATTAGGATTCCAGTAAATGAAGAGGAAAATACGTGAATAGATTTGAGCTGTAATTTGTGGGAAGAACTGAAGGTATTTTATGATGGATTGTTGTAAATGGCGAAGTGGGAGCAGTCAAAGATGACCCTCTGCTTCTCAGCTGAGGAACTAGGCAGATGGTGGTATCTGTGAATTGAGATAGGAAACACTAGGGGAGGAAAAGGTGCATTATACATATATATGATAGATACCTAAAAAGTATATTCATTGTATATGAGTTTATTATACACAAATAAAGTCAGGAGAGAAAGAAATTTGGAGTAAAAAATTGATTAAGGACTTATAAACATTTAGATAGAAACTGAGGCCATAGATATGAATGAGATGACCTAAAGAACCCACATAGAAGAGGACTGCTTCAGGGCCTTGAGAATATCCTCAAAGGATGAGGAAATGAAAAGAAGCTAGAAAAGGACTGGTCAAAAGATATGAGGAAAACCAAGAAGTGCCTCGTCAGAAAAACTCAGAGAAAAGTTAATTTAAGAAGGAAGATATCATCAATAGTCAAATGCTGCTGACAGGTTGAACAAAATGGAGATTAATATATGTCTATTGAATTTAATTAAATAAGCTCATTGGTAGGTAGCTTTGGTAATAAAGTTTAAATGACGTAGGGGGGATGAAGGCAGACTGGTTTGAGTTCAGGAGTGACTGGAGATGAGGAAATGAAGAAGATGAGAAGTTTGGCATAGAGAGAAGAGAGCTCAGTAACTGGAGGGACACAGTGAAGCACAGCAGAAAGAACATCTTAAGCAGAGAGAGAATAGGCTTTTTATCCTACAGATAAGAGTACCAGAGAAGGGTTTGCCTTAGATGGCATGTAGGACAACTCTCTCCTTATAACAGGAGAGATGAGAGGAAATGATCATTGTGTATGTACTTTATTCATTCAACAACCTTTCAACAAACTCCCACTATGTGCCAGGTATAGTGCTAGATGGTAAAGATATAAGGGGGGAAAATACAGACACGGAGTTTAGAGTCCAGTGGAATAGACAGACATTGCTCATATAATCATACCAATAAACATGCAATTTATAAATTAGGTACTCTGAAGGAACGGAACACTATTCCAGAAAAGAGGTAGACAAAATACTAGGGGAGTCAGGGAAGACTTCTGAGAAAAAGTGACACTTTAGCTGAGTTCTCAAAGATAGGTAGGAGCTAAAGAAAAGAATGTTCTAGTTAGAGGAGGCAGCATACGTAAAGGCCCTGTGGCAGGAGGAAGCATACTGCTTCAAGGTATCAAAAGAAGGCCAGTATAGTTGGAATGAGAAGAGGAATGGCAAGGGATGAAGGAGAAGCTGTATAGGAAGGTATGTAGCAGATTATGCAGGACCCTCTGATTGTTATCTCAAGAGAAATAGCAAAAGGTAACTAACAAAAGCCCTCATAGGACAATAAGAAAAAATTTTTTTTTTACTCCTCCTTTGGGGGAAGAAAAGAGAGAGAAAATATACAGTGGAAGATCACACGTGCCAATCAAGAGATTAAATTTGATATGACAGGTAATAAGATGCCATCCCAAAGTTTTTAAAGAAATGTAATGAAAAGATTTACATCAGAATATTCTCTTTGCCAATATTAAATACAATTTTTTTTTTTTTTAGATAGAGCAGTACTAAAAAGGGAAAGGAATTTCAAGGAAACAGAATTCCATATAATTTCAATAAGGTTAAAAACAATCCCCATTTTTTAGTTGGTAAGATGCACCAGTGTGGAAACTGTTAAAGAACTCAATATCAATTTCCTTATAGAAACCTTCCAGTTTTTCCACACCCTTTTTGTAACTGGTGAAAAACAGGCAAATTTCAGTGAACAGAGCAAAATTAAAGTATGGAAACCGCGTCTTTTTAAATAGTCAATTTAGTGAAATAAAAATTCTGCCAAGTAAATCAAAATCACATTCCACAACACTAACAGCCATTCCGAGTCTGCCTGGGTTTAACAGCACCTGTTTCCCACAAAATCTGTAAATATTAAAAAAAAAAAACCACCCAAGCCTACAATTAAGCATGCAAGGTACATAAATACTTGGTACTACCAAAAGATATTTCCATCTGGAACATAAATTTGAAAGAAAAACTATTCACCACTTTAAATTTCTAAAGACAGTCCTTCACAATGTGTGCATATAATATAGGTTTGTTTAAATATATCAGCATACCTAATGGTATATTCTCTATAAGCCACTTCCTTATACAGTGCTGGGAACATAACAGGTGCTCAATCCTTTCTATCAAAATTATTTCCTCCCCTATTCTTGGGGAGAGGAGGAAAAAAGCAGAAGGGTGATTTAGGTAAAATAAAACTAAGGCTTTGAAGTCAGGGAGGTAGAAGCTCAGAACCGAGCTTTGCTACTTGCAGTGTGAACTAGGGAGTACTACTCTGAACCTTTGTTTCCAAAACTCTAAAATGGGTTTAATAATACCAATCTTTCAGACTGCTGTGTGAATTAAATAAAACAAAAAAATCAATGACCCAGCATTTTTACGAGGATACAGAAGGGATTCAATTATTATTATTACTTTCACAATGGTATGCTTTATTCCCGTTCTCTTTCCCCCCACTCCCACCTGTTAGTGCCTCAAGGAAAGATACCATATTTATTTATTTCATTGTCTCCTGAAATCACAAAGCACTCTTATGAACCTGGAACTATCTATCCTATATTGCAGTTGTTTATAAAAATGTCTTATTTCCTCAGTCAGAATGTAATCTCCTTGAAGCACATAGTGTTAAGCTCAGATTCTTATTTATAGTGGGTAGTTAACAGATATTCACAAACGAGCAATTAAATGAATGAATAAATTAATTAAATACTGAACGAGAAGTTTCTAAGTGACATATAGCCTCATGAATTAAAAAACAAAACAGAGTTAGAAATCAATTAGAAAGATTTTAAGATTCAGAAATATTTTCATCATTCTTTTCTAGTACACCTAGACAATCAACTCTTATTTTTAGACAGTGCTTTGAGTTTTGCTCAAAAGAAAAATTCCTTGGTGGGGAGAAAATCCCAAATTACAAAATAGCATTTGCTGCAGATTAATAGGAGGTAGAGCCCCCTACCACTGGACTAAAAGCCAGTGAACACTGCTAAAACAACCAGAAACAACAATGATGTTGATGCTGGATTGCACTTACAGAATATCCATTATGCATCAGGTATCGCACTTAGCATACATCATCTACACCATCCTAGCAATTGTTCTGCAGGCACTGCTATTCAAGTGCCCATGGTCACAGTCTTTCCTAACATTCGAACACAGCCACCAATCCCATTCCACCTCACCTCTGCCCCAAGTTTGCATTTTTTTTTTTTTTTTTGGCAACTGGAGGGCATGGGGATCAGAACCCTTGACTTTTGTGTTAAAAGGCTGTGCGCTAACTAACTGAGCTAACTGGCTAGCCTTCTGAGTTTGGATTAGTTATTTCTCCCCGTATGCCCTCACAGAACCCTTTACAATCCCTAACACAGTACCTTTCACACTGTATTGTAATTGCTTGCTTATTCCTTTTACTCTTCCACAAGAACAAAATCTATGAGACTAAGTCTTATCAATATTGTATTCCAGTTCCCAGAGCACCATGTATGGAACATATTTATTTGTGGAATGGAGGGAGGAGTGAATGTATGGATGAAGTGGTGGAGTTAAAACTCCAATCCATGCCTCTGCTTTTTATTCTATACCATGCTCCCCTTCTAGTAATAACCCTACTTATAAATTTGTATTATTTTGTAAATTTCATTTAAGATTTCTATTAAAAAATTGTGGAATTTCATCTTCCCACAAATCAGACATTCTTATATCAAATTATTAACAAATTCATCAACTGATTTGATAAGCTGGCAACCTGAAAACCACCAAATCTAGCTTTTATGTCAACATTTTGGGTTTAGAGCTAAGTCAAAAAGGCAGGGATTGTCAACACCAATTAAAGACCATGTAACTTCTAAAGTCCTAGTAACAATATTACATACATTATTACTTTAGGGACTTAAATAAATAAAAGTGGATAAAAGATTTGGATATAAATCCACAAGTTTTTAAAAAGCCACTTAATTTCACTAAATCAATTTTTCAATAACTGTGTGCATAAATCTGTTAACTACTTAAGTTTTAAGGGCTAATTTTAGATCATCTATCATAAAGCCTAAAAGTTTTTACCTGCTTTCTGGATGTCAAAGCTCAAAATTACATACATAAGTTAGCTAAAGTCTGTTTTCTAAAGCAAATATGCTGTCTAGGATCTCCATACATTCAGAATGTATTTGAGAAAGACAAATCTCAATTATGAAACTGCAAAAGAAATCACCTCAACTCATCATCTCACCCAATTTCAGAGCACAAAAGGACAATTTAGAGGCCCCTAAGTCATTCTGTTAAGTATGGACTTCACAGGAGGAGGAAACTCCAAGGATCATTGATCTGACAGCAACCAATGCAAACATCTAAGTTGTCATAATTAATCTGCTTTAATTATCAACAAGTTTTTCCCATTTCTGACCAGTCATTTAGAGCTGACCTCTACAAGTACTTACAAGTCATCAAAATCTCATTTTATTTTATGGCCTCATATTCGTTATTGGGCTAATCTTTATCTGTTCTACATCACACAACAGCTTAAATATTTGAATGGTCCAGCAATAAATTTCCATGGCCCCCCTGGGTCAGTCAGATGTTAGCTGTTAAGTAAAGCTAAAAGGATCTATGCTTCATAAATTTCCTTCAGGGTCGACATTTGCTCTTACAGGCTAGTCTTTCAAGCCCAAACATCTTTATAGCTATGTGCAGTGATTTATTAACTCCTCTTTGTTTTTATCCAAAAAGATCAATCACATATGTATCAATAAGCTGGTGTGCTGGTGACTGCTTTTTATTGTACATATAACCACCTGCCTTTAATACAAACTTGAGTCTAAAGCTTTTGTAAGCGCTTGCTAGATTTTAACAACCTTCACCTGTTTCTAATTTGGTATGAAACATATGGCTTAGCTCTGTGATTTAGTTCTAAGCCAGCCTTTCCTCTTTTGGACCCGACAATATAAAAGAAAACAAATCCAAGGCACAAAACCCTAAATTTGGAGGATGCTACATACACACACACACTCTTACCTGCCCAATTACTTCTGAGAAGCATTTTCGTAAGTAGCAAAAGAATAAATATTTTAAGCTTATGAAATTATTACATTTCTTTGAAAAAAATTAGATGTGTCCAGCATTACTCTCAAGGGTTCTAAAAATTATGTTCAAACTGTGAAAATGACTTTAATTTCAGCACCTCAAAAAAGATAACAGCTGAGGGCCGGCCCATGGCTCACTTGGGAGAGTGTGGTGCTGATAACACCATGGCCACGAGTTTGGATCCTGATATAGGGATGGCCGGTTAGCTCACTTAGGAGAGCGTGGCGCTAACAACACGAAGACAAGAGTTAAGATCCCCTTATCGGTCATCTTTTAAAAAACAAACAAACAAACAAAAAACCCAGCTGTATTTAACTGTCTGTGAGGTCAGGGAAGAGAGTTCCTATCTTTACATTCAGGAATCTACATTTGGCTAGGTGAAACCAAGATTTTCTTTTTTCTAAATTATCTTTTTCTTTTTATCTTTTTCTAAATTAGACCAAAGCTTAAGAAGCAGGGTGCCAGTGGAGAGAGAACAACAATCTAACCCAGCATGGTTAAGTCAATACTAAAATTAAGAGTGTCTGGGTGATACAGCAGGGAGGAGTAAATCCTCAGGAAAAAATGACTAATAGAAATGTCTAGGTCTCACGGATCAAAAAAAAAAAAAAAGTCTAGGAAAGGCAGAGAAGTCAACAGCCTCCCACAGCTCAACCAGACTTCTTTCCTACACACACCTCCTTTTCCAGTCATGCTGGACCTGACAACACTGGCCACAGCCGACACTGAATCTTCTATTCGAATTCCTCCTATCCTTTGAGGCCCGATCCAAATGCTCTATCATTTCTGGTATCCCCTAGTCCCAAATCAGAATTGAGGTGCTTCCATAAGATTTATCAGTATTTATTCATCATTTGGGAGCATATAATCACATTAGTTTTACAATGATATACAGACAGTCCCCAACTTAAAATGGTTGACTTACACGTTTTCAACTTACAATGGGTTTATCAGGACACAACCCCATTGTAAGGTGAGGAGCATCTATATTTACATGTCTGTCTCTTCTACAATGACCTAACACAGTAGATACTAAATAAATGTTCACTAAATTGTACTAAATTGGTTTACAAACAAAGACTGCACTAATAAGTAATACCACAAAAAGCACGCTTAAAAATTGTTTATTTTTATCAGAATAACACATGTACATGGTTTAAAAAGTCAAATTGTTCTACAATCCTGATAACAAAAACTTTAATTTACATGTTTATTAGTTAAAATATCTTAGCTCTGCCTCAGTTCCTAGACCCCAGAGCCAATTATTCTCAACACTTTAAGCTGTTTTTTCCCCCTGGTATGAGGATACTTCAAAAAGTTCACTGTAAAAGAGAACTAAAAGATAACACAAATCTTTCCATGAACTTTTTGAAGATACCTCATATTTACCCTACGTTTCTAATTAATATCCTTATATTCCTGTTTCTTGATTCTATGGTTTTAAAAATGATCTATTGACAATCTACTGGGGAAGAGAGGATTTAGCTCTTAAAAAGTGCTTACGCACCTCATCCCAAAGTACTCACACTTCCCCTTCCTCCCATCCTCTCTGTAGGGTTAACACCATAATTTTTGGTCAAATCAATATGCAACATTACAGTATTACAACCATGTAGTTATTATATTAGCCATATAATGTACAATACTTATTTTATTTCTTTTAAACTTGATTTTCTCTGCAGTTAATAACCACCTAGTTTCATTTGCTAAATTTATTTATGTACCTCTCCCTAATTTATTCCCAGATTCCCTGAAGGCAATGAAAATTTCCTCTCAATACAGTTAAATCCATCAGATAATCTATCAATTTCACTCCTTCTTGGAGCCTTTTGTTCTCCCGCTCTATTTGCCAGCTGAGGAGCTGATTTCCCTTCATCATGAGACCCCCTTGCTTCTTTCTCTGCTGTGTTGGATTCCTTCTTTTCCTTGATTGATATTTTCCTCTTACTTGGTTTATTCCCTGTTAATATAGCCCGTTTTCCTGGAACTTCCTAGGAAAGGTGCATAGATAAACTTTTTTTTTTAGGACTTTCTTATCTGAAAATCATTTTTTACCCTTTTATTTGATTGATAGATTGACAGATATATAAATCTAAGTTACAGAAATAATTTTCCCTCATTACTTTGAAGATATTGTTCCCTTGCCTTCCAGCTTTCAGTGTTGCCTTTGAGTAGTCAGATATTATGATTCTTATTCCTTTGTATGCTTTTTTATCCCTCTGTAAGCTTTTAGAATCTTTACTTTACTTCCAAAATTCCACAGTTTCATAGTGATGTGCCTTATTATGGGCCTTTTAAAATTTATTGTGCTGAGCACTCACTGGGCTCTTTCAATCTGAAATCAAGTCTTTCAATTATTACAATTTTCTTATATTATTTTGTGAATAATTTCCTACCTTCCATTTTCTGGGTTTTTTTTTTTTTTTTTTGCACTTACTGTTATTTGGATGTTGGATCATCAGATATTTGAAAAATTCCTCTAATTTCTCATTTTTTCTTTCCTTGTTTTGATCTCTGCCTTTGACTTTTTCTCCCCTAGGAGATTTCTTCGACTTTACCTTCCAACCTTCTGTTGAATTTTAATTACATCATTTTCATTTTCCAAGCTGTGTTTGTCTTTTAATGAATGTTCATTTTTATGCCATCTTGTTTTTGTTCTTGGATGTGGTACTTTCCCTTGTCTCTTTGAGGATATTATTAATAGTTTTTGTGGGGAGAAAAAAAACTTTTACTTTTTATTGATTCCTATATTCTTTCTTTTCTCCACATTTCTTTTTTAATTATTTTGCCTTCTGTACTTCATGTAAGAGGTTTCCTCAAATGTCTGGTGATTTCTTGGCTGATCATTTTTAGAAGTGAGGCACTAAAAAGCTGATTGGAAACTGTACATGGACAGGATTGGTCAAAAGGTAGGTTTCACTCTAGGGTGATCAGCGGAGGCCTGACAGTTTCATTGGGGGATATGCAACTATAAGAAGCTACAGGTATTTTCTTTTGGATCAATGAATTTTCCACACTCTTGTGTAGAGATTCACTTAATTCCTCTTTTTTTTATGGCTCCTTTGCCCTCAGTTTTATAATAGTTGTCCCTGAATCCAGGGATGGTCTGATTCAACTTCTCAAGAGTAAACTTCATGTTTTTGCTGGTGTAGGGAGAGGTAGTTGTATGAGAGAAGGATTTATCAGGGTATACTGACTTCGAATACAGACTTCAGACATACCCACTTTACCCTCCAAGACACCTACCCTCTAACTGAGCTTTTCTGGATTTTTGCAACATGAATAAGCTTGCTTTTTAGCTTTCTCCTTTGCGGGCTCTTAGATTTTCATTTTTCCAATCTTCTAAGTCATTTGCTACTCTCCCATCTGTCGTCCAGTTTTCACAATTTTGTAGACCTGTCTTTTCTCTGGAGGTTGCCTCTTCTGTTCCTTTTGTCACTGTGGGGTTTATGCTTTCTAAACTTTAATCCCTGTATTGTTATTTTAATGGCATTCAGGGAAGAAAAGATAGACCCACTTGTTCAGTCAGAAGTCTGATATTCACTGTTAATGATTAAAATAACAGCTTCCTTTGATTGTTTCTGTGTCAGAAACATGTGCTTTACATGTATCATCTAATTCTTAAAACAACTCTGTGCAGACTGCTGATTGCTCCCTAACATCCATTCTCCTCTTCTTCTGTGGTTAACAGAACCCCTGAAATTTAGGAGGCCACCCAGAAGAACACATTTCTCAGCCTTCTACGGAGGCTGGAGGAAGTGGAGTCCTTAAGGAGTGACGTGTGCCCGTTTCCCTCCGACAACCACCATGGACCACGAGAGCCACACCTCAGGGATGGCAGAGCAGAGACCTTGAAGCAGCCTGAGTTTTCTGAAGCATTTATGGAACTCCCATTATAGCCTTGGATTACTGACCCCTGGATTTTTATGCATAATAAAATTTTATCTACGTAATTGTTAATTTAAGATTTCCATTACATACAAACTCCAAACTGACACTATTTCCTTATATTGAAGCTTAGAGAAGTGACTGGTCCAAGATTAAGTGATAAGGAGGAGAGCTAGGATTCTAACTCAGGTCGTATGCCAAAGTCCATACCTTTAAACACAGGCTTTCTTCAAATTATTATATCATGGAATCAGATACACATATGTCATAATTTGAGGATTGAGCATGATTACTGTCTCAAGAAAGTATAACATAAATTCAGGAGTCAGAGTTCTGCTCACTCTTCTACCATAAGTAAGAATAATTTGTTTTATGAATTTTACTTAGCTAAATGATAAGAACAAACATAGGTTTCTGTATCATGCAAAAATATGTAAGTTTTTTGCCAAGTTTGTATATAATGCCAGAGAGGATCTAAAATTTAAAGCGTGGACCTTAGCCCTGACATACAGGTATCCTCTAGAACATATAACTTCCTACTGAAGACATGTACCAATAGATTAAGATGCTCTTTACAAAAAAATACAGCCATTTCAAATATGAGCCCCAAACTGAATGCCCCAACAGCTTGCACAGTAAAAGCCCACTAGTATTTGTTAAATGAATACAAATAAATTGGTTCTTGATTCATTTGCTGAGAAATATTTCCCAGTTGTCCCTCACCTTTATTCCTGATGTTTATACAACTCATCTGGCACTCTTTTTCTTCCTTTTGGAACTAAAGGATATTTAACACCTGCTTCATTATAAAATTAGAGAATAATGACTTATGCACCCACTATCCACACTTTACAATTGATATTACTTTGCATTTCTTAGTTAAAATAAATAAAACATTAAAGCTCAAGTGAGCCTTCTTTGTTTACTACCCCACTATTTCCCTCTTCTCAGGCTTCTGTCAACCTCAAGTGACAGAAAACCCAAATCACTGATTTAAATAAGAAGAAGAATGGAGACTAATTCCAGAATTAGCTAAATCTGGAACTTAATGACCTAATCCGGAACCCAGGTTTTCCCATCTTTCCACTCTGCCATCCTTATAAGATTGATTTAGGCTCATTCATGATGACAAGATGTTTGCTACACAACCACATTTCATCTATGGAGACAAGATCTAGTAGAAGACTGTAGTCTTTTCTCCTGTGTCTCTCTTTTATATATATATATTAAGTAAACTTTTTATTGAAGTACAGGTAAGGGCAAACTCACTTAATTTTCATAGAATTAATTCTACTGTGAAACCAGCACCCAGATCAAGAAATTGAATATTACCAGCATCCCAGCTATGGGTCTGTTTTAGTGTGTACAACTATTTCCAGAAGTACCCCATAGAAGTGGCCAGAACTGTGAATCAATTCTTAAATCAATCACTAGTGAGTACAATGGGACCACTGTGACTGGTAAAAAGCCAACTGTGGTTTACTCCATGGGGCTGGAACTAGGGCCCACCTGCCATAAGGCAAGTGAAGAGTAAATAACTAACAAAATGGAGCTCTGTAAGAAACGGAGAGCCAGGAAACAGCATCTGCCATATCCTCATCCCACAACCGACTACTTTTACAAATTCGGTGAATATTTGTGTGTATCACTTTTTCTACTTTAAAAATACAAGTGTTTCTACGTATAATAATAAACGATGCATATCATTCTGCAACTTACTTTTTTCTCCCAATATTGTTTTTTGAGAACTATTTTTGCTGATGCACATATCTAATGCATTCCTTTGAATTCCTAATTAGTATTCCATCTTAAGGATATTCCACATTTTATTTCTCCACTCACTTCCCGAAGGAGAGTGAAGCCTGTTCTAATTTTTTTCTATTTTTTCACTAACACAAATAATGACATGTTGAACATCTTTATATGTCCTCCTCTGAGCAAGTTTTTCTAGGTGACATACTTAGAAACAGTATGTACTGTCTGTAAGTCAGTCCCCATTTTACCAGATTCTGCCAAACTGTTGCTGCTGCTAACCCCAGAGAACAATGTGTAGCCTTGGAAGTAAATTTCTTGACCTCTCCGTGACTCAGTTTACATATCATTGTAATGGAGATGACAACAACATTAATCTCATACTACTTTTGTGACAATTCATGTGTGTATATATAATTCAGAACAGTACCTGAAACATAGCAAGAGCAACTATAATTTTCTGAGTGATTACTATTGTTGCTATTAATCTTTGTATTTTTAGAATAGAGCTCAAGGCCTATTCATATCTGTTGTAGGTTTTTACTATGTCAACTTGGTTAGGCTGGAAATATTTCCTAGAATACCACTGCCTGTATGGATCCAGGTTAGAGGTGAACAAAAGATAAGTCTGCATAATATTTGGAAGTCAGAAGTGAAACAGCACACATTAAACTCTGAAGGTCACAGTAGTTAGAATAAGAAAGACACAAAGCTGCTTGTAGATTCATCGGGTCTTTGCAGTCCCATTCTGCATCTAGCTCTTGTTTCCAACTGTTGGCCCTGCTGACCAATAGTGACTCCAGCCCCACTACCAGATGCAGTGGCAACAGCATTCCATAGATGTCTCCACCTGCTCTCCTTTAGGGTTCCAATCAGCAACTGGACATACCTTCCCTCCCACTTCCTGGCCTGAGTTATCTACCTGCACCAGAGCTTCAGAAGGGCGGGTTAGTGACTTTTCTGTGATCCTCCAAAACCCCCTTTTGGACTCCTACTTCTCCAGCTTCTCCCACAATTGCATAAGCTCTTATTCTTAAAATAAATTCCTTATACCATAATAATATTCATATTGATTCTGCTTTCCTGACTGAAACCTGATTGATGTAATAGCCTTTGATAATTTTTCGATTGAGCTGTTTGTCTTTTAACCATTTGCCCAAAAGTGTTCTTTATATTGTCTGATTTTTTTCTTTTTATTGAATCCTGGCAGAAAGAAGGGGTTCTCCCATAACTTTCTGAATTTAAAAAAAAGCTCCAAAAAATATTCAGATATCCTATTATTTTTGGCCAAACTCATTTCTGATATAAACTTTCATATAATTGTTGGTCAATTTTCCTAGGGTCGCAGTAATGTGTATGATACACTTAATGTCAAATTACTTCTACCAATCACTTCTTTATGGCTGACTGTTACCCTAAGTCTTCTATTTCCATTTTATCCCTTGCGTTTCAAAATCCAATGTAATATACTTCTATTTCTTTGCTGCAGATCTAGTGTTGTTATTTGCATACTTTTAGTCAGCCATTATGAGCCAAAAGCTCTTCCATTTGATTACTGGCAGAGAACATCTGATAATGCATGCAGAAAAATTAATTTAAAACATACTATAATAGACAATTTCAAAAGTGAAAACAGTTTTAAAGAAAAATATTACAAATAGTGTTACAACAAATCAGAGTAGCATAAAGCATAGCCAAACAAGTTATCTATATGGATGTGTGTGCGTGCATCCATTTATTCAGACCTTCTGTGTCTTTCGTTATCATCTTTATAATGTTTTATATTTTTTCTTTGATAAAGGTATTTCACAGTTTTTATTAAATATATTGCTAGGTACTTATATTGTGCTCATTTTTTATTTGGTTATTTCTGCTATATGGAATCTAACTGATTTTCCTGTTGATCTTATATCCCACAGATGTGCTGGATTTCCTAATTGTAATAGTTTGCAAATTCTCCCACATTTTTTGCATAACATTCATATCTGCAAAAGACAGTTTGTCCCTTTTTTCAAATATCTATATCTCATCTCTTTTTCTCATATTTTCTCATATTGGCCTGGACCTCAAGTACAATGTTTCATCGTAAAGATAATAACTGGCATCCTTACCTACTTTCTGACTTTAATGGGAATATTTACAAAGTTTCACCATTAAGTCTAGTGCTTGCTATAGGTTTGTGATAATCATCCTTTAGCATTTTAAGGAAATTCCCTTCATTTTCTAGTTTGCGGTTTTGCAATGACTGCTACTACTGTTATTGGCCAACGCTTGAGGCTTTACTGTATGCCACATATATTTTACATGTACTGACTCATTTAATCCACCCCGACACCCTATGAAGTGAGTACTATTATTCTCCTCATTTAACAATGAGAGTAAAGCATAGGGAGATCAAATAACTTGCCCAAGGTCACACAGTGTATTAGCTTTCTATTACTGCTTTTAAAAATAAAACAAATTTAGCAGCTTAAAACAATACCCATTTCCTATCTCATAGTTTCTGTAGGTCAGAAGTCTAGGCACAGCATAGCTGGGTTCTCTGCTCAGGGTCTAAGAACTCTGAAATTATGATGCTGGCCAGACTGTAGTCTCATGAGTAGCTCAGGGTTATCTCCCAAGCTCATTCAGGTTGTTGGCAGAATTCATTCAGTTCCTTGTGGTTGTAGGACTGAGCTAGTTCCTTGCTAGCGGTCAGCCATATTTCACCCTCAGTGTTGAAAGACCATCCTCAGGTCCTAGCCACACAGCCCCCTCCATAACCAGTTCATAGCATGGCTTTTGCTTTCTTGCAGGCTAGCTGAAAAGCATCTACTACTGTAGCAGAGTATCTACTAGAGAAAGTGGCTCTCAAGGGCTCATTTGATTAGATCAGGCCTATCCAGATTACCTCCCTTTATATTAATTCAAAGTCAAATGACTAGGGACCTTAATCATGAGAGTAAAATCAATCCTATTACAGTTGTCCCTTGGTATCTGTGGGGGACTGGTTCCAGGACCCCCTAGGATAGCAAAATCTGTGATGCTCAAGTCCCTTACATAAAATGGCATAGTATTTGCATATAACCTACACATATGCTCCCATATACTTTAAATCAACTCTAGATTATTTATAACATGTAATACAATGTAAATGCTATGTAAATAGTTGTTATATTATAATTTTTAAAATATGTTTTATTATTATTTTGGGGGATGAGAGGCTGGCTGGTATGGGGATCCAAACCCATGACCTCGGTGTTATAAGGCTGTGCTCTAACCAACTGAGCTAACTGTCCAATCCCTTTTTAATATTTCTAATCTATGGTTGGTTGAATCCACAGATGCAGATCCCAGATACACAGAGGGCCGATTGTACATTCACAAGTCCTGCCCACAACAAAGGGGAAGGAATTATACATGACATGTATACCAGGATAGTGGTACTCTTCGGTGCTGTTTCAAATTCTGCCTACCATATAATATAACAGTCTGGATTCAAACTCAGTCCACGTGGTTCCAGAGTTTATGGCCCCAATCAAAACTCATGATGCCTTTCTAAATAAGTATTTAATTTTATTTATTTATTGAAATGACCATGTGATATTTCTTTTACTCTGTTAATGAGTGAATTATGTTGAAAGCTTTTTGAATGTTGAGCCATTGACTCATTCCTGAATTGCTGGATTCAGTTTGCATACATTTTATTTTGTATTTTTGCCTTTATGTCCATAAATAAGATTGTCTATAACTTTTGTTTTTCCTATTGTTCTGTTTGGGTTGTTTTATCAAATTCATATATATTCAGTTTGTTAAATGCCTTTAAACAAAAGCTAGCTGTAGTGCTCACCATCTCTCTCTAGGTTCTTGCCATCACCCAGTTAACTAATGGATTAAAAAATATTTTGCCCAGCAATTTCAGTGTTGGTCAAGATATCAATTCTACCACACTCTGGAAACAGATTCTATTCAGTTTTCCCATTTCTTTTTCAATGAATTTTCTTATTTTATATTTATTTTTAAAAGGCTATTCCACCTACTTTTTAAAAATTGTTCACAGTATGTTCTTATGATTTTTCAGTCTCTACTGTATCTGTCACCTTTTTTTTGTTTTTAATATTTTCAGAACTTTTCTTTTTAAAAAATTTTTAATTAATTAATTTTTTGGCAGCTGGTCAGTACAGGGATCCAAATCTGTGACCTTGGTGTTATAAGGCTGTGTTCTCACCAACTAAGCTAACTAGCCAGCACTCCCCTGCTTTTTCTATTTTTTAGTTCGGCCGTTATTTTTTGAATATTTCTTCCTTTCCATTCCCTCTAATCTTTATTCCTAGAATTCCTATTAGGTATATGCTGATATCTATTAATCATTCTCCATATCCTATAACTTCTTTTATGCACACCCATGTGTGAAACCCATAACAATGAACCACTGGAATTCTAATGCAATATTTTAAGCTTTTAGTTCATTGGACAATACTTACTATTCATTCCTCTACTTCAGTCTTGTCAAATAGGTCCTGATTTATTATATATTTGCAGGGAGTGAGCAGTAAACACTAAATAGATATTGTGAGCAAAGTAATCTCTAAATTGGTTCTAAAATTTAAAAAAGTACTTTCTAGTTAATTATTAGGCCTTTACACTTAATGACAAGTTGACAATTGAAACTCTTCCCTAAACACCTAAAAACCAACTTAATTTTTCTCTGCTCTAAATCAGATTGTACTTCTTTCCATCCCTAGGGATACCTAATGAATCTTGGAATGTGTTCATGAGACAAGGGCATGCCAGGTAAAGAAAGGAGTATTTCTGAGTAAGACATGAACCAAGGTGATTTCATTATCCCTGAAATTCGATAATAAGCTTAGATAATATGCTCACTTTCTTAGTCTGTTCCATATAAACATCTAGTATATTCATATGGGAGATAGTCAGCAGTATTTACAGAACTGATTTTCTTTTAAAGAGAAAACATACCTTAAATTGTTGTTATTGCTCAATATTATATCACAAAGACCTAGAACAATGTCTGTCACATAATATGTACTAACTAAACATTTGAATAAATAAACAGGTGAACAGATTCATTTGTGCATTTATAATTTTGATACTATGTCCCTTGGTTTTGAATTAGAATTTAAGAATACAAAATTGAGTTAAGTCTATTCCAAAATGCATACTGGGAAGTCCAATAAAAATAACACAAAATGGAAGAGAAATTTCTTTCAATTAATGTGACCAACCTGCATCTTCCTAGAAGGGAATATCATTTTTGCTTAAAAATCTCTGAGGGAAAAATAACATGCTATTTGCCAAATTACTTTTCAATCAATTTACCAGCCTGCCATTTTGTGATTTATGCAGAAACCACAAATACAGAAACAAGAAAATAATAAAAAGTTATTGTATCTCTCACTCAGAATATTACTCAGCAAATTCAATATTAGGAAGTAGTTTTTAAAAAGTTTTCCTCTAGTAACTAATTTTTTAAAGCTGGGAATGACAAAATTATGCACTTCATACTCAAAAATAAATATTCCCTGTATGGAATATCTTACACACAAGTTGTCTCAATAAATTCGTCATGTACACATTTAACAGTTTAAATATAGGTGTCAGTCAAACTCCAAGAGACTTGCCACTTCTCATGAGCTTACCAACTTTATATTTACATAAATTAAAATGACAAAATGCTTCAGTTGCTTATTGGTGTGTTTAATTAACTTACAACAGTAAATTCCTGTAACTAACTAGAGTTAACACTTCTAGTATTTCATCACTAGACTCTACATCATGAACCTGGGAGCCATGATTTATATTAATGGGACTTACTAACAAGCATCATAGGAGGAATTAATTCTTTTGTAAGTCTTTTTAAAAGGTTTCCAATAATATAAATGAGTGGCACTCAAAATTCTAGGCATTATTAACACAATCTTTGCACAAAAGGAAATATGGGGAACTGCTACTATAAATTTAAAACCAATCAAGAACAAGAACTGGTGTGTGAAAATAATATGAATTATGATGAAAAAGTAAACACCCCACATCAACCTTATGTTAATCATGAGAAAGGCAGGAGAAGCTACATACAGAGAAACAGGTATCCCAGCCTTAAAGAAAGTAGCTTTAAAAAAAATTTAGAGAAAATAATGTTGCACAGAAATGGAGACTCTAAAAGGAACGGTACAAAAGGACTGAGGCATTTTTAAAAATTAAATATTAGCAATATAATTGTAAGAAATTCCAAAACAGAAGAACAGAAGTAACAAAGAAATAATTTGTTTAAATAACTATATAATATATATCAATGCAATAAATATTTGCAGGATGCATATATGTAAAAGCTATTCAAGGGTCTAGTATATAACCAGGAGTGGGGTTGTTAGATTAATAGGGTTGTGCAGATTAAATGTATTGTTAAATTGCTCTCTGAAACAGATAAACTAATTGAAATTCTCACAGCAAAAGATGAGCTCTTTTTCCTCTTTGTATGCTCACTAAATATGGTACTAAACAGACATTCTAATTTTTGCCAGTTTGATGGATATAAAATGGTATCTTCTTCTGGTTTTAATTTGCATTTTCCTAATCACTAGTGAGGAGGAGTATTTTTCTTATGTTATTAGATATTTAGGGTTTGTTCTTCTGTAACAGCTTCTTTATAAGAGTATGCTATGTTCATATCTCTATTAGCTTGATTGCTCTTTTACTTACTGTTATTATCTTTCACTTACAAAAATCACTCTAGATACTGACCTTTGGTTAATCGATATGCTACAAATTATTTTCTCCTGATCTGTGGCTTGCCATTTCATTCTGTTTATGTTTTTTGCTATAAGCAAGTTTTTTTTTCTTAAATGAAATAAAACTTACAGATCATTTCTCATATTATGGTTTGTGTATTTCTGTGATATATTTAAGAAATTCTTTCCAAATTCAAAGCCAAAGATTTTTCAAATTCTAAAACCTATGAGTCTCATTTCTGCTGTAATGAAATAAGATCAATACATTCAACTAGAAGGGAAAAAATTAATGTTGTAACTACTATGTTGATTTATTCAGTGTACAAGTATTTATTGAGTGACTATTATATGCAAAGGTCATTTTATACAAATTCCCTTTTATATTCTCCACATTTCTGTGAGGGCATTATTTTTGTTTCTAAGATGAGTGTTCTATGGCTAGAGAGGTGAAGTAAACTGGTTCAAGGTGTGTATCTGATGCCAAACTTTTTTCAGAAGAGTGAAATGAGAAGGCAGTGTTTTGTCCTTTCCCAAGTTAGAATACACAATTATTACTATTTAAAAGTCAAAATTGTTTATCTCTATTAGATAGTTATATGAGGAAGCGACTATATGTTTAAGTCAAATTAGTCATATATTATAATCAGTGACCCCAAACACTTTAAAGATATATTCTTGTGCTTTGAATAAATATATTTTGATATTAACCACTTAAAGCTAATAATCTTTTTAAAGTAATTTAATTTTTACTTAAAGATTACATTATAAATTAATTCCTCTTTTTTTCTATGCCTAAAAGTAAATGGCTGAACAGTTTAAAGTATATTCACTTACAAGGCAGGGTGAGAAATTGGTAGCTTTGGTCAATGGAAAAGTGCAATATCTGTTTTGTGCCAGTGTACATGTCCTGCTGTTTCTCCTAGCCATTTCTTGGACAGCTCCTAATCCTATTCCATATTCAGCAGCTCCGATGTTTAGAGGATATCGCATGCCTTTGCTGTCTACCTCTAACCCAACCCTGTACTGATCTCTAATATGGCCCTTATGAGGCTAAGAATGAGTGTCTGCTGACTTGCTGTCCATCCCTGATGCCAGTTCAGCAGCCAAGTTATTTTACCTAACACCAGCATCTTATGCAGTGACCAGCATATACTAGTCCTCAATACACAGTTGACTCTCTTGTGATATAACCCTCTTATAAATTTAACTCTCTTGTGACTTAACTGTATGTGAATTAAATATCATATCAGTTTTCCATTTTCAAGGAATTAGAGAAGAAAAAGGACTAGTAAAACTAATTGATCATTTAATCTAATTAAGAAGTTACTTTTGGTGATCATTTCTATTAATTGTAAATCATGTAGGAGAGAGATATAAATATCTAGCAATTAGAATTATCTGTATAAAGAGTGAAATAAATTTGTTTTATAGTGATACTATTATCAGGACATAAATGTTGTTATCTTTAGAAAATTGTCTACAGGCTAGCCAGTTAGCACAGTTGGTTAGAGCACAGCCTTGTAATACCAAGGTCAAGGGTTCAGATCCCCTTACAGGCCAGCCCCCCAAAATAAATAAATAAAATAAATGTTAAAAAAAAAAAAAGAAAGAAAGAACATTGTCTACAGAACTATTAAAATGAGATGCTTTGGGAAGTTAAAATAACTTCACATCTACCTAAAAATAATTTTTACTCTTTACATCCATTTATTTTTTCAGAAAACCAAAATATTCCACAAATTACCTCCTGCAAACTCTCTGGCATGATATAATTATCTTCATCTCCCCCATTCTTTGCCTACCAAAAGCCCAAATATACAAGAATTAAAGGAAAGAACAGTGCTGCTTTCCATGTAACATTAATAAAATCTTACTTATTAAAGTAAATGATTAATTCACTCATATTAGCACCCAAAGCATTTATGCTGTCATATGATAAATACTAACAGATTGCAAAAAGCCAGTCCATGGACTACCTAGAGAGCTCACTGATGATCTGGAAACGTCTTGATGAGAAACACTGACCTCACATCTTCTAATAATGTAACAATATTTAACTCATGACATAGCCCACTATTAACTAAATATATTATCCCCCCCTCCCAAGAATTACACTGAACCTCTATTCTGATTTAAGTATACTGCAAACCAGAAAAGCAATAAGTTCAGGTTGGGGGTCACATGTCAGAGTCATCTGGTTTTCTTTCTTATCCCATTGTCCCATTAGATTACTGTACTTTAATTTAGTTGGTTGCAGAAAGCTGAGATGACAATAATACTAGAGAAGACTTCCTCATCCAGATAATAACATCAGCACTATAAAAGCACACTTCATTAAAAACAACATCATACACAACAATATACTTCCAGTGTCAGCAATGAAATAGTTGCACAATTACTTTTGACTCATTTTCCACATTTCCCCTTTCTCAGTGGAATGCCTAATCTTCACAAGGTGTTCATTTCCTGTCTCACCCAGAAACCACCTTCTGCATTTTTATTTTGTTGATCTCTCCTGCCTGTATTTCCATGGGGATTCCTCATTTTAAAACATGATCTTTGCTCTCACTCATGAACACAACCCCACCAGCCTGCTGCCTGTGTCTTGGGTTACAATAAGCACAGAAGTTAATAGCTTGGCCATGGTCCTAAGAGACTCTATGAAATAATGATTGTCCTGGCCAGAGCATCTAGAGTTAAAACTTTGGGCCACAGTGTGGAGTGTCAGATTACCTAATAGCATTTGCAAAGACTGAACATCCCTTTTGCTCTACTAATTCAATTCAAGAAATATTTATTGAGTGTCTACACAATACAAGGCTCTCTGCAAGGCATGGAAGAAGTTTAATCCTGAATAAGATACAGTTTCTACACTGAAAATATTTCAGACAAGAATAAGATAAATAACTTGAATACGCAACTTGTATCACTGAGCTGGGATGCTGATAAAATTAAATGAGAGTACACATAAAAGCACTTAATTTCTGAGATACTATACAGAATTGTTCATAGAACTACAAAAGATTGTGAGACTACACCAAAAAATGGGAAATCAAGAAAGAGCTCACAAGGAATGTTTTAGGTAATAAGGGAAGGGCTTTATGCACAACCACAATGTTGATTCTAGAGATGGCTAGGAAAGGCATTCCAAATAAATAGAATAGAATGGACAATGACTACCAAGGTAGGAAATAATTAAAAACAACATACACAACATTATACTTCCAGTGTCAGCAATGAAATAGTTGCACAATTACAATTACTGTGATGTGTATGGAAAACACCTCATTGTTCAGTTTGACTGAAGCATAGGTTATGAACTGGGAGGCAACTGGGGATGAGGCTGAAAAAGTAAGTAGTGGGCCAGGCTGGGAACTATTAAGTTTGAACATGCCCTACATTCCTTCGGCATTCACTAACTGAGAGCTTTCAAGACACAGATACTTACTTGACTCCTTAGTGGATTGTAAGCTGTAAACTACCTACCTATTTGAAGTAAAAGAGACAAGCCTTCAGACCTACAACCTGTTTTTACCCCTGCATTCACTGGTCCTCTGTATTTACATCATTGATTTAAATATGATGTACCTCAAAGCATTGTTACAAAAGGAAATACAGTACTTTGCCAGTGGGTTGCATTCTTTTTCTCAATCTTTTCTTAGGCCCATCCTTCCTTCTAGCACCTAGAATTAATAAAAACTTATGTGGCTGCCTAGAATTCCTGTTGCAAAGCTCAAAGTATACATAATAATAGCTGCAAAATTTTGTGAAGCATCTTGTGTATGTCAAGCACTGTGCTTCATTTAATCCTTATAACTATCTAGTGGCATAGGTATTATACCAGGAGAATCAAAACTTAGAGTGAAGAACGTTGCCATAGTCACTCGGAGATAAGAAGAAGCCAACACGACTCCAAACCTTAACTAATTGGAAATAAAAAACAAAATTTAATAAAAGCACACTTAATTAAAAACAACACACCGAACAATATGCTTCCAGTGTCAATGATGGAATAGTTGTAGAATTACTTTTGACTCATTTTCCACACTTCTCCTCTCTCAGTGGGATGCCAAATTTAAACAATTTGAGGCAAGAGAGAAGGAAAGAGACACATTCTGCCTTGTACCTTTTAGAAATAAAACAAACGTCAAGTGAACCAACTGATAAAGGTGACTTAAATAACTAACATTTTCAGTGAGAACTTAACATAGTGACTACTATGCTTAACATACAGGGATTCCATGTCATGGCATTTTTCAGGCGAGGGCTTTCCCCACATCAGGAAAGGGGATAGTTCAGTTTCAAATACAGACCCATTCTGATAAATATACTTCTTCCACCTCCTACATGTTTGTTTTAAAAGTACTGTACAATATTTACAATCAGCACTCCATATTCTGGACTTGCCTTTCTGCAGCGGGCCGTTATCAAAGTGAATGCTCAGTTAATTTGTATGATCTCACTTCATTTTTCAAGTTTTTTCTCCATTTGTGAAATGAAGGGTTCAATCAAATGATGTATTAATATTTTGCCTGGTACTAAAACACAGTAAGTCTACAATTCTTCATGGATACTTTTTTCATCTTTATTTCTGTTCCATGGTATACCATTAGGTAATTACAATAGAGTAGAACTGCAGACATTTGGGAAAATTTTCACATGAACAGATATTTCTCAACTTAGGTCAAATTCCTGCAATCAAGTGGAAAATAAAAAGAACTAATAATTTCATTTATTTCATTAATATTAGTTACGCTGAAAAATATTTGTTTGATTATACTTTTAAGTCGCACAGCAAGGAAAAACACAAAACCAAAGCATTTGGTTCACCCTTTTACACCGCCTCAAGTCACTACATTATTCAGTTTAAAGGTTTAGAGTCTGGGTCTATTGAATGCTCTAAATGCCAGTATCTGAGCAACAACCTATAATAAAATGAAGGTGAAAGGTTATAAGAAATGTTCTAATTTACAGGATACAAAGTAGACAAGGTAAAAATTAAAGCCACAGCACATAAGTCTAAGTACAATGTGAAAATCTCTTACTTCTGGAAGGAGGCCATCAGATTTAATTGGATGCCATGAAAGCAAACAGATGCTAATTTAGTGAAAACAGCAATCATTTCTGAATTCTCTGAATTAAAAAAGTTTGATTAACAAACAGAAGCTGAGAATTTTTATGGAAAGGGATCTATAATTCTTAATATAAGATGTTGTCAACAGGTGTTTAAGAATGCCTGAAGCAGGTAATAATAAAAATGAGGAGTCAGAATTATAGCAGTCTGAAAACTAGAGTGCTGGAATTTTCATTTATGTTTTCAATATAAGCTTTATATCAATGAAATCCCAGGTGCCAGTCAGTCATTACTTCTACAGAAAATTTATTACTTATACAAAAAAAGTTCAAAGTATTCTAATTTCTTCAAAAAGATGCCACCGAAAAAATTCTCATTCATTTAACAAGCCCATATTGCCAGGTCAAGAGGTAGGCTGAGGGAATACAGAGATAAGGAATCAGTCTGCTCTCTGCTACTCTGCAAATTCCTTTGTCTCTTCACTCCTGGAAAAATACAACCTAGTTATGCTGAAGGAGAAGCTCCATAAACCTCTAGTCCTGCCTATGTGGCTGCCGGAAAAATAAAAGACTCAAGTCACAAGACTTGAGAGCCTTCTGTCCAGCCCCTTTTTTATACATAAGGATACACAATCACCTTATGAACCTGGTCACAAAAAAGGTGGTAGATCATTAAAACAGACCATTCCACTCTCATGAAAATCAGATCCACGTGCAATGACTATGATCCTTGCCCAATATTATCTGATTTTGGAGACATAGCAATTTCTTTGTACTTTAGAAATTCTGTCTCTAAAAAATCAAAATCAATCAGGTAAAAAGGGTATCTCTTGGAGTTTTAGTCAAAATCTTCCATAGAAATGAACTTAAGTACAAAAAATTAAGGAAATGGGAAAAAAAACAGCATTAACATTTCTCTAGGTTCCAATAATTCCACTACAGAAAAATAGCTGACCATCTTTTAGAGATTTGTAAAAGTCTTGTCATCATGGACAAGCCAGGAAGTTTCAAAAGTGCCTGCCAATTACACCACTCCCTATTTCTCTTAGAATAAAACGAACAACTTCAGACATTATCTGAGGGCTAGGTCCTAGGTCGATAATTGTTTCACTAATCCATTCTGAATGTATTATCTACCAGACAGTTAAGTAGCACTATAACAATGACTAATAAATTTCATTTCAAAAATCACTTTAAAACCTACTTTTCAGTCCTCGGTGAGTGAAGTGGGGTTTGGGAGGACACTGCGGCTGGACTCTGATGACATTCCTTCATGTTTTGTGGTCTGAGCCTCACAGTGAAATGCAGCAAAAATTTCAGAGTTTCCCTTTACAGTGTTCAGGTGCATAAGTAATGGTTTAGGCAAGCCATCGGTCCAGACCCATGTTTCAAATAGGCCAGACAAAGAAAAGAAATAGTTTTTTTTTTTTTCCCCAGCAAAACCAGCTAAATAGGGCTTTGAACTCTAACATCTCATGTGCCAATAGCCAGATGAGGAAGATAATCAGAGGGCAGAGGCTGAGAATTCCTAGGCCTGTTAAATTAAGTATAATTTGTCTTATGAGTCATTTAATTCCTATTTTCCATCTCCCATGAAGACCTGATTCCATCTAATACCCTGGAAATATTGACATTAAAATTGAAAATTCAGGAGAAAAGAAAACTAATCTCTGTATCAGTGATCTGAGCTAAGAATAAATGAGGTTGATTCAATCAACAAGCAAAATCAATACATGTATTTCTATTTATATGTTTATATATCTATGTTGTTCCAAAAAAGATTTGAAGTACTTTACAAAATGCATAAAACCAGCAAAAACACTTAATAGTTCATAAAATCTAAGATAGCATCAATTGTAAATGCATCATTAAGTTATATAACACTAAGATAAATACTATCATCCATAATATGGCATGCTACTAATTGCAAGATGCACCTCACTTTTAGCGATATTAAAATGTTAAAAATGTGTTTATTAGGGCTGGCCAGTCAGCTCAGTTGACTAGAGCATGGTGCTGATAACACCAAGGTCCAGGGTTTGATCCCTGTGCTAGCCAGCCACCAAAAAAACAAAACAAAACAAAACAAAGTGTATATTAGAATCAACAAAATGCCATGTGCTTCAGCAAAAGGTGGAAGATAGAGGTAGAATATAAAATTCATTTACAAAAATGCAACTCCTTTGGTTTCCCTGACTGCCAAAGAAAAAACGGGTAACATAATCATTTAAATCTAGCTGGCCTTCCCAGATTGCTTAAGAAAATCAATCAATCAATAAACGAATCACTGATGGTACTCATGCTGGGGTATACTAACTGGTGTTGTCCACATGTTAAGCCACATGTTCACAAATTAAAGTGAAGAATATTTACCATTTCAAGGGACACCCCTTCCTCAAGCTCCCAAAGTGATTTTCCCACATAATTAATATTTTAAGTCAGATTATCATGTAAAAATTTGATAAAAATTTGGAAACTTAATTTTAACAATACGGAACCCAGGGTAAGTTGGGAGGGGGGAGGTCATTCTCTAGGAAACTACAAGGTGATCTTTCTTAAGTGCATATCTGCTCATAGTATTCGCTCTTGCTAAACATCTTCAGTGGCGTTCCTTCAGCCTCATAAGTAATGTTTTTACCATTAAACAAACCAAATGACATCAGCCAAAATGGTGGAGTAGGTAGATCCAAGGGCCCATCCCTTCAGAGAAACATGAAAAGAATCAAGCAAAAATTGACATCATCAACTTTGTCAAGATTCTGGAAAACAGTCAAAGAATGTTAAATCAAGAAAAATGAAACAACATATACATGTATCAAAATATCAGATTAAGAATGTACAATTACAATGTATAAGTTAAAATTTTTAAAAAATTTTTTAAGAGAAAGAAAAAGGAAACTCAAAATCAGGAGGAAAGCTTTGCAGCATTTTTTACTTATCCTGGCCCTACCCTCCCCCGCAGTTTGGCAGTGGTGTTACAGACAGCAGCCTGAATTCTTGGTGTGGGGTCTGATCCTTGATTCTTGAGGGAGCAGAGCAGACCTTATTCTAAAATAATTTGAGTTTGTCTGTTCTAACTCGGCTGGGGGCTACCTGAAAGATTTTGTTTTGCTCATTCAAAGCTAAAAAGCAGCTAACATTGTTCAAGTTGTAAGGCAACCAACCAACCCACAGCCATCTGGGGCAAAAGATTACAGCTGAAATTTACAACAGATTGTCTAAAGCCTGAGTGGAAAACTGGAGAGTTTCTTTGAAAAATTAGGGCATTTAAAAGTGTCCAAGAAAATTGAGGAATTTAGAAGCTACGCATATACCCAGAACAGGATCGTGCTCAGAAAAGACCTGAGAAGACACTAAGCTTTCTCTTCTGGCTGATCACTACAATAAGCGCAAGCAAGAAGTGAAGGCTAAGGCACTTAAAATTAAGAACACTAGACAGTAACTTGAAGCTGTACAAAGAAATAAAGATATCCAGTAAAGGTAACTACACACATAAATAAAAAAGACAGTATTATGGGTACACAATGTACAAAGATGTAATTTGTGACAGTAAAAACATAAGGCAGGGGGAGACAGGCATATAGGAGCAGAATTTTTATATACTGTTGAAGCCAAGTTGGTATCAGTTCAAGCTGGATTGTTATAAATATAGGATGTTAATTGTAATCCTCATGGTAACCACTAAAAAATATCTTGAAAATATACAGAAAAGAAAATGAGAAGGGAATCAAAACGGTAAACTACAAAAAAAAAAAAAAAAATTCAATTAAGCACAAAAGAAGGCAATAATGGAGGAAATGAGGCAAAAGGGAAAAAAAGGGTAAAAAGAAAAAAAAAAAAAAGACACATGAGGGTACTTCAAAAAGTTCATGGAAAGATTTGTATTATCTTTTAATTATATTTTTCCACAAAACTTTTTGATGTATTCTTGTACAAAAAAACAAATAGCAAATTGACAGAAGTCCTTCCATACCAGTAATTACATTAAGTGGATTAAACACTAATCAAAAGGCAGCACTTGCCAGAATAGATAAAAAAAGCATGCCTCAACTATATGCTGCCTAGAAGAGACTCACTTTAAATCCAAAGATACAAATAGGTTCAAAGTGAAAAGATGGAAAAAATATTCCATGGATATACAGAAAATATAGATGTTTAATAATAAGTAAAGAAATTGAATCAGTGATTTAAAAACTTTCCAACAAAGAAAAGTCCAGGACCAGATGGCTCAACTGGTGAACCCAAATGGAAGAATTAACAGAAATCATCAAACTCTGCCAAAAAAATAAAAAAAGAAAGAACACTTCCTAATTCATTTTATGAGGCCAGTATTATCCTGACATCAAAGCCAGACAAAAACATCATAAGAAAAGAAAACTACAGTCCAATACTGTCATGTATCACTTAATAACAGGGCTAAGTTCTGAGAAATGCATCATTAGGCGATTTCATCGTTGTGTGAACATCATAGAGTTCTTACACAAACCTAGATGGTTTAGTCTACTACATACCTAGGCTCTATACCTATTGTTCCCAGGCTACAAAGCTGTACAGCATATTACTGTACTGAATACTGTAGGCAACTGTAACACAGTGGTAAGAATTTGTGTATCTAAACATATCTAAACACAGAAAAGGTACATTAAAAATATGGTATAAAAGATTTTGTTTTAAATGGTGGATTTGTTTACACCAGCATCACCACAAACACATAATGTATCATGTTATGATGTTATGATGGCTACAGTGTCACTAGGTGACAGGAATTTTTCAGCTTCATTATAATCTTATGTCTTACACGTGGTCCGTGGTTGACTGAAACATCATTATGTGGCATGAGTGTCTTTTATAAATATAGATGCAAAAATCCTCAATGAAATACTAACAAACTGAATCTAACAGCAGTATTATAAGGATTATAATAAAGGTGTACCGTGACCAAGTGGGATTCTCTCAGGAATGCAAGGGTGATTTAACACATGAAAATCAATGTAATACATCACTTTGACATTAGTATAGTTATATTAGCTCTCATGTGGATAATATTTGCATGATATATCTTTATACACTCTTTTACTTTCAATATTTCTGTGTCCTTATATTTGACGTGTCTCTTGAAAGCAGAACGAGTTTAGTTTCCTATTCAGTATAACAATATTTTTAAGAAGATTAATACCATTTACACTTGAGGTAATTACAGGATAAGTTTAGGCAAACTTACTGTTTGTTTTCTGTTTGTTCCAGTTATTTAATGTTCATTTTCCTTTCTTTTCTTACCTTCCTTTAAGTAAATCAAGTATTTTTAATTTTTTCCATTTTTCACCTTATTAATTTTTTGCTTATATAAAACAACTCTTAGTGCTTATGAGATTACAACATGCATCCTTCATTTATGAGAGTCTAATATAAATTAGTTTATTTATTTATTATTATTATTTACATTCTAAGGTGCTGTTGCAGAGCAGTTGGGGGTTAGGGGGAGAAGGTAGAAGGAAGAGGAAGGAGGGAAGGGGGGTGTGGTCGAGTCTAATACAAATTAGTATCTTTACTACTTTCTAGACAATGTGGGAACTTAGAGCACTTCAATTCCATTTGCCCCTTCCCACCTTTTGTGTTAGAATCACAAATTATCATCCTACATATATTTTATTATGTATTTTATATTTAATAAGACATTATTATTTCCTTTCTAGTCAAAATTAATTTAGATATACTGATATTTATCCTTTCTTTGTTCCTTCTTGCATTTCCATGTTTCTGTGTGAAATTATTTTTATTCTGCCTTTATTATTTCCTTCAGTGTAGTCTACTGAAATGAATTTTATCAGCTTTGATGGTCTGAAACGTCTTTGTGAATGTCCTTACTTTTGAGAGATATTTTCACTTGGTATAGAATTCTAAGCTGGCAGTTATTTTCTTTCAGTGCTTTAAAATGTCATTGCATTACCTTCTGGCTTCCATTGTTTCTATTGAGAAGTCAGCTCTCAGTGTTATTATAAATCTTTTGATGCTAACATGTCTTTTTTTCTAGCTGCTTTTAATATTTTCACTGCCTTTGATTTTCAGCTATTTAAATTTCCCTAGGTATTTTTCCTTATAATTATTCTGTTTTATATTTAGTGCTTCTTTAATTTGTAGCTTGATGTCTTTTGTTAAGTTTGAAAAATTCTGTCATTATCTCTTAAAATATTGTGTTTAACCCATGCTCTTTCCACCCTCTCTGTGAGTGCAATTATGTATACAGTAGACATTTGTATTGAGTCCTACATATGTCTAGCACTTTTCTCTACATTCCATCTCTTTTGTTCTTTGTAGTTTGGTCAGGATATTTCTTTTGACCTATCTTCCAGTTCACTAACCCACTTTTCAGCTATGTTCAATCTCATGTTAAACTTTTTATCCTTTTCCTGGTTGGCTCTCTGACAATCTTTTAACCATTTCATTTGTTAGTGGCAGGCAATAGGTACTACATGAATATTTGCAGAGCATATGACACTTGTCCTCACAAAAGTAAAAGGAAAGTAAGTTAAACTTAAATAAGTCAATTTTGCTATCATTAGCAATTTTTGGAAGTACAGGGATTGAAGCTTTGAAATCTAAATGAATAACTGCACTCAATTTAAAAGAAATGAACACTTTACAAAGGTTATATAAAAGTTGCCAAAATTTACATCACATTTTATATTTTTAATAGATGTTATGTTTCATACTGGCTTGATCTTAAAAGTATAAAAAAAGACACTTACTCTCTCTCCTTTTCAGTCAGCTTGTCATTGATATTATCTTTGATTGTTGATCTAGACCCCTTATGAATTATAGGATATCTGAGGGGCACTTGTAGGAAAAATGAAATCATGGAGACCAAATGTGCAGTGTAACCAAGGGCAACAGCAATGCTTCCATCATCTTTTGCTGTAAATTCAAAAGCAGAGGAGAACAACTATTTACCTTATAAATGTAGCTATGAGTAAACAAATCAATTTCAAATGAGATCTTATTAAAATGTTATATAAAATATTAATCACTTATGTAAATTATATGAATTTTATAAAAATTTAAACACATTAATGACTTAAGATTTGACCTACTAACTACATTTATAACCATTTCCCAATAATTAATGGATGAGATTAACGTGTGTGTGCGCGTGCATGTATGTCTTAAGCAAGAGTTCTTAGTGTGCCCAAATATCCACTACTTTCTTTCCTAGCATTTTTAAAGGGGGAATATAATACTTGAGTCTATTACATGAGGTTTAAATATAACGTACTATATAACCATTATACATTTCATTCATTAACAACTTTCTAGGTGATATAGTTGTACTATTGTACAACATTATTAATTCAGAAGTAGAGTGAAATAGCATAATACATCTTTATGGGGTATGTTCCTGATATTGAAAAAGACAGTGCTGCATACATAAATAAGTCTGTGAAGTTTAACATGGGATAAGGGGGAGAAACATTTTAAATAGTAAAAGCAAAAGGCCAAAAACCACACTGTTCATACACCATCCTATTTATGCAATTCAGGTGGAAGCAACTACTGGGGGAAAAAAACGCATGTATCTTAGAGTCAAAAATAAGCATCTAGCTTTTAAAAAGCCACAAATAATTATATTTTTAAACTCATCATCCAGATTTCTGCCACTACCTTTCAAATGAGAAATGATGATTCAGGTACTCAGAATTGAGAGTAATGCTACAGAAAGTTAACTTCCCCCAAGAGGAATAAAAAAGTAACTCCTTGGTATATAGTATTCCTAAAATACTTTAAAAAGTGCATACATGCACGTGCACACATGTATGCACACACACACTCTAAAATATTTAACACATAATCTGGAAAACACCAGCTGGCTAGAGAAGAAGGGCTGAAATGATCGAGATAATCATGGCTTGACTGTTTCCTGACTTCTAAGGTGCCTTTAATCTTAATTATCAATAATACTTTTTCACATTCTTCTTTTATACTTACACTTAACCATCTAAGCACTCACTTCTCATGGTAGGAATGCCACTAGAGATATCCATTTCTCAATGAATTCTTTACCTTTGAAATCCATAAAGACTTTTGGTTTCTCTTTGATCACTCTATAAAAATAGGTAACTTTTACTAGTATATATTTTTCTTCTGCCTGGAATTGTCTGTAGTACTTTATAAATAACAGTTCATTCATTCACCAACAATTACTAAACTGGGCACATTTTTAATGGTACTTCATTCATTTTACAGATAAAGAAACTAAGGCTCAAAGAGATTAAGGAACCTGTCCAAAGTAATAGAGCTAGTAAACAGGTTGGCCCGACACCAAATCCTCCACTCTACCATACAGTCTCAGAGCTTTACTGTTAAAAAATGAATATATAACAGTTTTTTTCTTTTTTTTTTTAACCTTGGGAGCCTAGAATGTACCAAGCATATGACACACATGTGCCACCTTAGTTGCTTCACACTTTTCTAGTACAGGCAAAGAACACATACAAAGTCTGTGAGTCCTCAATGACTTGTATAGTGCTTGATAGAAAATGGGCTTCTCAACTAATGTATACTGTTCTCTGAAAACAAACTCATGGAAAAAAATCAGAGTTCATTTCAACCGATGACTGAGTCATGCCGTAACTAATTAGAAGCCTAATTATTTTTAGAGACCATGTCCCCTTGTCCCAGTCCCACTCAAGGTACTTGAGTACTACTATACTCCTGAGGAAATCTGTATATCATACTACCTTGGGGACTAAAAATACTTTACATTATAAATTCATTACATTATAAATTTATCATCATATAATATTAGAGCTAGGAGAAACTTTAGAAATCATTGAGACTGACACTATGGACACACAGATGAGAAAATGAGGTCCAGGTGGTATAAGTGGCTTGGTCAAAACCATACAGGTGAAAACTGTGAGTAATGGAATTAGTGGGAGAATTGTGTCCACACCCCAGCTCCCAAAATACCGATGTCTGGAGTCATAGCTGCAACTGTGAGTTCCTTCACAGGTTGCTAAATCCTGCTTCCTATAAAGAATAGGGCTTACAAAACTGAAAATACTCCTATCAGTAAGATCCTTCCTTTGAAGGGAGAGGAGAAGAAGAAGAGTACTTGAGTAAAGTATAATACTATGCTAAATTGGGACTTTCCTATGCGTGCTTTATACTAAGCTTTTCCTCTCTTATATGACATGACAGAAAAGGATTTGAAAACTTCCAGAAAGCAGCGGAAGGTCTCTTAATCAGCCTTCCAAATGGGTCAAATGAATGTTTTTTAAAAAATCTATCCAATGCTCACTACTCAAGCATCCACATTTTTTTCCATATTACTAAAGGGTAATATTAAAGAATTATATTTGCATATTTTGAGACTACATGGATACTCCTATTAAAAGAACAAAAACTTGGTCTTCTAAAATCACCTCCCACAAATGAACAAAACAATTTTCCTTAAATTTAAAGATAAAAAGGCATCTCTAAGAGAAGTATATACAAAGAAACCAAAAACCAAAAAGAAATACCAAACTCTGAAAATTGAATAATCCTGGAAATCAGCTTTGATACAGGTTGTTCACACTCACCATTCCTGCCATCACAAGACTCCCCACTCCACTTATTAAAAACCCTAGGTTGTTTCCCATTCCAGGCCATAGTGCTCCATCACAGTCTTACTATTGTTAAACACTGTGGTGTTGGGTTTTCAATACTGAAGCTTTATATTAAAAAGCATTTTAAAAGGACCACGAGTGAAGCATTACAGGGCCCAAGGGTATTCCAACACCCTCAAAAGGAAAACCTCCTCCTGGTAGGAAAGTCACTTTCATCACCCAAGACCACTGAACCTCCAATGGGAAAATGTGAGCTCATGTGGTTAATTATGGCTATTGCAAGCCATGCAACCTCAGATGTCACATTCTGTTGCCAATCACTTTAGTTAAAAAACCAAAAGGTTTAAGGTTTCATGCATTCCAAGATCTGAAAGAGTTTTTACCTGCCAAAGCCAAAACCCAGCTCTCTGGGGTGTACTTTTCCAGAAAGTACTAATGACGTCCCTAACACCTAATGCAGAGCTGAAGCTTGTGTTCCTTATGCTGCTCTGGGGGTTAAAAAGATCATGGATGATAGTTTTGTTGGTCAGAAGAAGCTAGCGAGGAAATGGAAGGTCCAGGGAAGAACAGGAATGAACTGTATGACTCAGGTATGTGAAAAAGATCCTAATTCAAACAATGTTTTAAGGGTCTTAAAACAAAATAAAAACCTGCAGTTTCCTCATAAATATTTCTGATTTGTTTAAAAGTACGTAGCCACTCAAGGCTGCAGATTTTCTGTAATTTTTAGGCAAAAATCTCACAAACACGCAATGGCCGTGACAACATTATAAATTAATTCAAATGCTCCTTTGATTTATATGTCGGACAAACTATTAATATTCAAATGCATCCAAGTACAATAAGTGATCTAAAAGCTCTTACCATCCTGCCTCCCAATCACTGAGGCAGCTGATTTGTTAAGGAACCAAGCACCCACTGATCCAGACAGGACAAAATATTTAAGACTCTAATCACTGCCACAGCATCTATGGAATCATTCCATGTTTTCAATGAGACACTGTTTGACATATGGACTCTCCTTTCCAAGAAATCATGCCTGCATAAAGGGATACAGACACAGAAGGAAATCTGGGTCTCATTACCACAAAAGGCTCTCGTGTCACGGATTACTTAAAAACATACACGCACAAATATTTTTTTTAAAAAGCTAAATTTCTCAGTCAGTGGAACTCAGATGATCACCCTTCACTGGACAATTTTCTCCCATTGTGTCCAGGTCTCTTTGGCATACTCTAACAGTAACTTACCCATTTAGAAAAGCACAATAAATGTTGTGCCACTAAGAAGTTTCCCAAACAACTATCAACCCATGCATTGTAAAGTCTATCCCAGCAGTCTCATGAATATCATAGCATAACCAGTTTGCAATTTCTTCACTAGAGTCTCTCCCGGAAGGCAGCTGTTATAGAATACTAAAAAGTTGTCAGAGGTTTAGAAGAGGTTATTATTCAAAGCAAAGAAGAAAACTGCAACATGACAGGAATATGGACCTTAGAATCAGGCAGACCAGGGATAACGTTAACTTTATCACTGGCTAGTATGAGTCCTTGGAAAAATTAACTAATCTCTCAGCCTCAATTTTCCTGTCTTTAAAAAAATTGGGGTAATTCCTTTCCTCACAGAAGGAATTCTCACAGTTTTAAGAATTAAAGTAATAAATGTGATAACATCATGCATGATGTTCCATGTTCCATATTTTTACTCACCCAACCTAAAATGTCCTCCTACTCTTTTTCCAACAGAGGAACACCATTTCATCTTTAAGACAGCACAGGCATCATCTTCTCTATAAAGGTTTTCTTGATCCCTTCCTTATAGAACTGATTATTCCCACTTTGTTGAGTCCCCTGCACCTTGTATAAACTTCTAAGTGCCTGACACAGAGTACGAATTCAACAAATATTTCTTGATTGGCATGATTACAAATCTGATGCCCTCAGCTGGACTGCAATCTCACTAAGGTAGGATCAATCTATACATACTCTCAGCACCAGGCACTATAGACGACATACACAGGGCATTCAAAACAGTTAGTACATGGAAGTGCTTTGCAGAATGCTAACATGAGATTTTTAATGTCCAATACTACCATACGTGCTTCTTAAAACTTCTGATTCCTAGAGGCCATAGGGAGTAAACAGGACCTGAGTAAAATTAAATATCTATTTCATTTGATCTCCCATTTCTGTTTTCAGCAACTACACTAAATTTTTTAAAGGGTAGGGAGAATGTATTCAGTTTGCTGGGCATCTAAGTGTAGATAAGTTTAAAAGCTATGAAAAACTATGAAACAAGACACTTCAAGGAAAACAAAAATAGAATCAAGAAATATCCCAGAGTGGACTGAAGCAACAGCTCACCACTACCAATGCTCCTGCTTCCTTTACTGTCTCCTTTCAAATCAGTCTGTATTTATCAGCCAGAATGGCTTCTAAAAGCATAACTCAGCTTGTGCCATCCCCCTCATTGAAGCCCTTCAGGTATTTCCCACTTCACCGAGAATAAAATATAAACTCTTTACAGTGGCCTCAAGGTCCTGGCTGCCCTCTCCTACCTCCTCGAGTGTAACTCTTCCCTTGCTCACCATGCCACTCAGGTCTGGTCTGATCTTTTCTGTCTTACCTTCTTTCTCTCCTTTCCTTCATTTCCTTCCTCTCTCCTTTGTAACTAATTCCATTTACATTTCTTGAATACCTTCTACATATGAAAAGCCCTTTCAAATGTTATCTCATTCAATCATCACAATGAATTAGAGATATAGATATTCGCTCATTTTACAGGTAAAGAAATTAAGTTCAAGTAATTTATCCAAAATACAGGTCTTTTCTCCCATACCCCCAACCATAATTTTTTCAGATATGCCATGCCCATTCTTCCTCTATCGTGACTTCTGTACTTGCTGCCCCCTCTCCTAGGAATGCTCTTCCCCAGATGTAGCATAGTTGGCTCCTTTCAGCCTTCAAATTTTCTGTTAAATGTTTCTCCTCAGAGAGGTCTTCTCTGACTGCTTTACCTAAAGTATGTTCCCAATTCTCTATGATAGCATATTCTCTTATTAAATACTTGCTAATTACTTATTTTCTTGTTTATTGGCTGATATCCTCAATAGGCTATACTCTCCATTAAAGGACAGAACATGTTTTGCTTTATTCATCATTATATTTTCAAAACTCAGTACAATTCCTGGCAAACAGGTGTTCAATAAATATTTTTTCAATGAGTGAATGCTCTGTATCTCAGGAACCTGGCTTAGGGCTCAAGTACTCAATATGCTATTAAGTGAATGAATGAGGTAAATGATGAGCCTTTGGCTTCATGACACCACAACTTTGCCTAAAATTAACACCAGAGCACATTTTTGTGACTTAGAGATTTGAGGGAGCATCATGCAATGGAAACCAGACAAATCTCAGCTAGATCATTACCAAGCTTCATGGTCTTGAGCAAGTCACCGAATACCACTTTCCTTACAGGTTTCCTTGGTTTGCTTTCATGAAGATGAAAGACAAGGCAAAATCTCATGCTTTTACAGATACTGGTATACCTCAATTTCACAACAATCATGTACAACAGGTAAATTAATATCATACTGTTGATTAGAAAATCAACTCAAGTTGCTCCAAATTGCATCATTTATAGAAGGGAAACCAGGACTTGAACAGAGGTTGTCCATCTCCTGGTTTATCACTCTCCTTATATTATGTCCCAACTATGGGCCAACGGGGGTAATTAATTAAAATAGTCTTAAATGTTAAAGGACCACGAATAACAATAGTTTCTTTTGTAAGAAAATGGAAGAAAGTCCTGATCAAAACTAGTAATGCTCTCTTCTTGAATAATATCTTCCCAAATACGTAATATGCTAGCTTTGAGAATAATCTATACAGATATTTAGTAGGCCTCAAAGCATTGTTCAGGCTGTAAGGGAAAAGAACCCACTTTGCTAACAGTAAAAATAATCTCTTTACTGATATGCCAAAGAAAACAAGTTAAGAGATTAGCAAAAATAAAAGATTTTAAAATATAGGAATTGCTTTGAATCACATTCTTTAATACCTTTAATATAATTTTTTAAATTGAAAGAGGAGAGAAATGAGAACACAATACATTAGACCCGTGGTAGTGGGAATGTCACAAAATTAAATTTTCAAATACTTTTCGGCTCTGCAGGAATATGACCTCCTAAAAAACAACGGAACGGATTAATTTTTGCTGTTCCTATGCTCCCAACTACACACAAATTTTTCATGAAGATCAAACCAAAAGGATAGGGAGATTATTAGTACTCTTAAGAACCCTACTACCTGATTTGCTTAAGTCCATTTAAAAACTATTTTCTTTTAAATTTCAAATACAAGGTTAAATAATTGTTTTTTCAGGATTAGACCAAATATTGTTATGTTTCCCATCAGGGAATTTGACTCTACATAACTGCAGTTGAAAAAGGTTAGAAGGTCAAAAATCCCTCTGCATAAAGTGCTAGGCAACCAACATTTCAAGACAACTCTATTCACATATACTATATACACCAAATCTTTAGAAGTAAAAAAGTAATAAAATACCTTGGAAGTCCTCAGAATTAGGCAACTTGACACTGCATACAAAGTAATCCTTATGCTCATTCTGTGAATTTAATCAAATAATGAATTTAATTCTATTTATATATAAGGCAAAAAAAACTCAGTCAAATCTCAAAGAATTCAGCAGGTCAGTGTTGATTCAAAAACAATATTGTCCTAAACTTGAAATATTATCATATAGAAGCTGGATGATGGGTACATGGTGATTCATTATACCACTCTCCCTACATTTATATATACTTGAATTTTCTATAATAAAAACATTTAAAACATGTCCAAAAAAGGGCCATGTAAAATTATCATCATAAAAATATCCTTTGGCTAATTCATTTCTAGAAATGATTTCACAAGATTCTGTGGGCAAACTCAAATTCTATTAGCTTTCTTCTTTGAAAATTAATCTTTTAAATTGCTTTTCATTAAAAACAAAACTATCAAATTCAGCAGACTCAGTTCTCTAAAAAAGAATTCTAATCAATTTTATTGAAGTTTTATTTTTTGCAACTATTCTAAGAAACTAGGTTCAAAAACAACATCTTGACAATTATCCCAGGATTACCTTAAGTAACACTAATAAATATAAATTAATTAGCAGTTATATTTTTTAAGCAGTTCACATGTATCTACATGCATGTGTCAGAAATGGTGGTAGTGGATAATTTGGTTAAGTAAAAAGATCCTAAAGAAACTAGAAATAATTTGGCATTCTTTCAGATAACTGCACCCTACCACCAAACTGATATAAAAAACATATAGTGGAATCTAAGGCCAACTAAATCTAAATCTACTTTTTAAATAAATATTAGCTCCTGAACGAATCATGACAGAGCATACAAATAAGAACAGAGCAATGAGTTTTTTCACTGAGGGGAAATTTCAAACAAAAATCATCTGTTCAAGAAGAAAAATCTTTTCAAAAAATCTGAAACTTACCAAATCAATAGGGTAAATGTAGGAAAGCTCAGAGAGTAACTGCCTGCAACGAATTGTCAACTGAGCATTAGTCTTCAGAAAGAGTTCTCTAATGAAGAAAGGAAAGTATATTTATTAAAAAAAGAAAAAAAAATTGCTTGCATGCTTTCTAACACTTATTTCCACATAATTAATGCAGAGGAAGATTAAATGGTTTGTAATAGGCCACAGAAACTCAGAAGTAGGGGTAAGCATAATAGCTACCATGAGTCTTGACCTATCTCCAAATACTATCAATAAAGCTAACTATATACTGAGGGCTGTTGTGTGTGCCCAGCACCATGCTAAGAGAGGTGAAGTGTACAAATAATCATTCACTGAGCACCTACTACTAAATGCCAGGAGCATTACAAGTGGCTTTATTTAATTATTACAACTCTAATAGGTTGATATTATTATACCCATTTATAAACAAGGAAACAAGATTTAGAGAGGCTGAGTAAGCTGACCAAGGTTTCATAACCAATATTTAATGAGGCCAATTTGATTTTAGGAAAGATCCATATGGCATTTCCTCAAAAAAAAGTATTCTTTCACTCACAACTACATGTTATGACTACTTCAAAAAACAACCTGTTACAATGTTAGAAAAATAATAAAGTAAAAAAGAATAAGCAAAATGTTGTAGCATAAGATGACTCAGCTCTTCTCTTGAGCTATTTAAGAAATATGACCAACATAGAAGAAATACCCATAGAATAAATTGCCTACTTAACTGTGTTAACAATTTAAGAATGAAAGAAATTTAGGTGAAACCTTAGGTCAAAGTGGAATGGAAAAGTTATGATATAATGCAAAGAGCCCTTTTGATATAATATGAAATACATATATGGTCTTTATCCCCAGATCCTATCACAGAGTATCTAAAACCCTTGGAATTCCCCAGGTGATAGGAGTGTCTTTTGTTGTTCATAATGAGTCCCTTTTAATCACAACAGAGTTTATGCTAATGAGGTGACTATAAGATGGAGCTGTTCACTAGAAAGACCAAGTGATTAAAGGGTTGGAACTTTCAGCTCCACCTATCAACTTCTGGGAAACGAGTAAGAGGCAGGTTAGAGATCAAGAGCTATAAAAACTCTTCAGTTACAATATTTGATGAGCTTCCAGGTTGTGGAGGTGCCTGGAGGAGAGCGTGCCCAGAGGACAAGGAAGCTCCATGCTCCCTCCTCCATACCTTGCCCTGTACATCTCTTCCACCTGGCTGTTCACCTGCATCCTTTGTAATATCCTTTATAATAAACCAGTAAACACAAGTGTTTCAATGAGTTCTGTGAGCTGATTTAGGAAATTAATCAAACTCAAGAAAGGGTTATGGGAACCCCAATTTATAGCAGATCAGTCAGAAGCACAGGTAACAACCTGGGGCTTGCAATTGGCATCTGGTGGGGTGGGGGGAGGGTGTGTTCTCATGCAACTGAGCCCTTAACCTGTGGGATCTGATGCTATCTCCCCAGGTAGATAGTGTCAGAATTGAATCAGATTATAGGACATCCAGCTGGTGTCTGCTGGAAAATCTGGTGTCAAAGTGTTGTTTTGAGTGATATGTGAGAATAGGAAAAACACTTTGGTTTTTCCCATCTAAAACAGCACTAAAGACAATCAGATCTAGTCCTGGCTTTGCTAGTGAGGTGAACAAATAGTAATTTCCTAGAGCCTTGCTTTCCTATCTGCAAATTGAGAGGATTGAAATAGATGATCTCTGTGCTTCTTTCCGGGTTAACATTCTTGAATCCTCAATTGCTAAGGTTTCTTGAAGAAAAATGCAGGACAGGAAGACTTTCCAGGAAAAGTGACTGAAGATAAGCAAAAGAAAAGAGGTTGTGATGAATTAGGATGTGTTGAAAAAAATAAGGAGAAACACTATTAGCATTTGTCAAATAGATGTCAAGGAGGGAGAGACTAAAATTAACTACTATTATATAGTGTTAATTGAGTCAAGGCTATTTTGAAAGTTAGGCAAATAAATCACCATATTAGGAAGAGAAAAAATATGGTAAAAATGGTCTGATAGCAACATGGAGGATGGACATGAAAGATGGAGAGACTGACATTAGTAAGATATGTAGGAACTGTTGAGGTAATCTGAATGAGCTAACAAGAAGCAGGAGTAAATCTGAGAAAATTATTGAATAAAAAAACTATCAGCTACACTGCATGTAGAAGACAGGAGGAGAAGATGATTCAAACATTAAGCCATGATGCTATGGCCTGGGAAACTAGAAGAACAGTGTTCATGTTTCTGCTTGTGACTACATACAAGCAGCTTTCACAACTGACCTCTAGCACAGTGCACGACACATAGTGGGTGTTTAATAAATATTTGTTGAATAAATTAATATGGCACTGAGGTGTATGGAGTATAAATTAATACCAGCAATTTTTAAAGAATGCTACCTTCCCCCATCCTTACAGTAAACTCAGCACTGACAGCAATTATTCTCAGTATTGCATTTACCTTTTTGCAGTGCATTCCTTTCTCAATTCATTTAGGGATTCCTTCTGGAGTTGAAGCTTGAGGTGCTCAGCTGAAAATGCACTTCCTAGAAAGAGAGACGGGAGGAGACAATTCCAGATATAACATTGCAGACAGGACTGCTCAATCACAACCAAAAAAGCAGAGCCAGTCTCCTGACTATGAGAGAGAAATAGAATGAGTTAAAAGGCAAAGTGGCCTGAATATGGAGGTCTTGTAGGGGGATTAACTAGAATAAATTTCCCTATTGGTTCAATTTTCACACAAGCGCAGCCTCCAGCAGGAGCCAAAGAGTAAGAGTCTGCCTACAGCTTTCTGGGATTGCTGACTAAGAAACCATGATGAGATTCCAAAATTCAGACTTCACTTTAAAAAAAAAGTGGTTAATTTCATTTCAACCACAAATGCTATATAACAAAATTTCTGAAAGTATAAAAAATAGAGCAGGAAAAATTACCTGCATTTTGACTACTATAATATACTTCATAAATATAAGTAGTTTTTATGAACTTTCACCTTGCTCATAAATATGTTTTAGTGAAAATCATAGTGTACAGGAAATGCGTTTTCTGATTTTACCATATTATGTCACAAGCATTTTTACATGTTGACAAATAATATGAGTTATGGCTATATAAACTTTAACTCCATGGATGTGAATTATAGGAATATTCCATTGGATACCCACATACTCCAATTCTATTACAGAACATTTAATTTCCTTTAAGTGTTTGCTTTAGCATTGTAATTATTAATATGTGTTTATATTCCTGATTTTTATGTCTATATCAACTTTTAGAACCTCCATTTTTGTGATCATAAAATTCTTTAACATCTAAGATCCTACTCTGAGAAAATGAGAGCTTATGTTCTTGACAACCAGGCCTGATAACAACTCCAGAGGTTCTCAGCACAGAAGAAGTCTTAGATCCTGACATACTAAGTTTTAGATCTTATGAAGGAATTTAGTTTCATGAACTGTGATCCAATAAAAAAAGGTGCCCTAAACTTATCGGTATACTTCTTATATGGAGGAACAGAAAGTAGGTTAACTGTTCAAAATACAGACTTTGGACCTCAGCACTAAATCTACCAATCTAAGCATGCTAGTTATCTGAATAAAGCTTCCAATTCTTGTATCAACTTTTGGACTTTTGGGTCATTTCTTTAATGTAAGAGGGCAGCCGAGCCTGTTGACTAGGTAACACACCTACCCACAAAAGTCTGTAGCATAGTAATCATAGTTGCTTTAAATTCTCTCTCTGAAAGTCCCAATATTTTGAATCATTTCTGAGTATTTTTCTGTTCATTTCTTCTCTCAGCAATATTTTGGTAGTGGTGGTGATGGTAGTGATAGTGATGGGTTTGTTTCTTTTTTTTGGTCTCAAAATTTTTGATTGAATGTTGAATATCACGTGTAGGACAATAAAGACTGAGGTGAATAAACTTTATGCCCAGAAAAGGGCATGGCTCTTCTTCCACTGTTAATTTTGGGGTTGAGTCAATCCAATCAGGAATTGAGCTAGGTTTGGGTTTTGTTGCTGCCATGGTTATCTTCAGTTTACCACATTCTTCAAATTTATTTAACTTTTCCCTTTTAGGGGGTGCGTAGGGATAGTCTGCCAAAAGTTTTTTCCTTAATGATCCTGTATTATCCTCAGATTTAGGTATTCTCTGTGAACGTGCACCTAAGTAAGGGTCTCTCACCCTGATCTTGCCTCTCTCCAAGTGGTAAACAACTGTGACTTGTTGCTGTGCTTTCTAACCTGGTTGGGGAGTGGGGGAGAAAGTTGCTCTGTTGTCCTGGTCAAGCCAAGCATGCCTGGTATCAGGGCAGAGCTTTCTAAGTGATTCTGCCCCTTCCCCAAAGATAGGAGACCTCTTACAGTCCAGGACCAAAATAATTTCCTACTCTACTTCCAAAAGTTAGTGGATTTTTTCTTTCCTTTTTTCTTCCTCTAGCTACAACAGGTTTTTACCTGTGTGCCAGCACTACAGGGTTAGCAGCTCTTCCCCAGAGCCGTAATTCTTTTTTCCTTCTTTTTTTCTTTTGGTCAGCTGGACAATATAGGGATTGAACTCTGGACCTTGGTGTTAACAGCACCACGCTCTAACCAAATGAGCTAACTGGCCAGCCTCTTTTCTTCTTAGAGAAGGATTATGCTTTTCTTGCAAGAGTACCCACTCCTCTCCTCCAGACTTATACTTCGATTTCCTTCCCTGCTCTAAATCATTCTTGTGAATATACAATGGAGGTCCTGAGGCACCCATGTTCTCCTGACTGCTCTCCTGACTGCGCCACACCCTGCTATCATATATGCCCAGCTGTGCCCTGCTCACTGCAACAGCTGATGCAACATTTGACTTTCCCGCCCTGTTGTAACAACTAATGGACCCGGAACTTTTCCCACCTAAACAGAAGTTATAACCATATGTCACCCCTTACCTCACTGTAAAAACCAGAAGTGTAACAATATAAAAGAGACAACCACGGCTGCATTTGGGGCTCAGCCTTTGAGACATGAGTTTGCTGAGCTGTTGCCGGCATCAGTAAACTCTGCTTCCTGCTACAAGCCTCGGTGTCCTGCCTCTCCTGAGCGTTCGCTGTGACATGGCTGTAACATGCTGTAACATTTCCTGAGGGACTGCCTGGGATGGTGGAGACGGCGGCTCGACCACCTCCCATGTCTACCGGTCCTGGCCCCCGGGACACCCAATGACAGAGACCGCATTCAGGCACCAGTGGAGAGTTCTCCATGAGTGGGAAAGGCCTCACTGGGTGAACATAGAGGTCAAACCCTGAGCACAACGGAACCTGAAGAGATGCAGGAACCAGACCAGGGGAGTCTGGCCCGTCAGGCTAGGTCCCACTAGGTTTCTACTCCCGTGAGAGTAGGAGGAGAGCCTGATCACCTCCGAAAGGGGAGAATGCCTTAGTACTCTGTTTCATGGAAGAAACCACATTCCTTGCTCAGGTCAGGATTTCAGTAATTTTTGGGTGGTGAACTCCATTCCACAGAGGAAACCACATTCTCAGGTCAGAATTTCAGTAGTTTTAGGGTGGTGAATGAATGCATGTGGTTGTATTTGAGTGACGAATTGAGTGCGAATTCCCGATCCGCAGCTCTGTGGCGAACCTCACACGGCTAAGGGTGACTCTCGCAAGAGAGATCCTGACCGAGGTTTATACCGTTTCACCAAGGCCAAGAGGTGCCTGAAATATTACCACAAGGTGAGCGGCCGGAGATGGATGAAATGACTGGAACTGAGTGTCTGTTGCAACACTGATCATGGGTGGAAAACATGGGAGGAACACCTAGCAAACAAACTCCCTTTGCCTGTATGCTGAGGAATTTTTAAAAAGGCTTTTCTGTTGATTATGGTGTCAAACTATCTCCTGATAAACTCAGGGCATTCTGTGGGGTGGATTGGCCATCTGTCAATGTAGGATGGCCCTCTGAGGGGTCCTTTGACCTTTCCTTTATCTGTCAAGCCAGAAGGGTTATTACTGGCCACTGTGGAAATGACCCTCAGGGCCACCCTGACCAATATCCCTATATTGATTCCTGGGAAGACTTAGTTCGTTCTCCACCTTCCTGGCTAAAGGCCTGCATGGAAAAACACTGCCAAATTCTCCTGGCCAGAGAAATGTTGGTCCCAGGTCAGACTCACGCCCAAAGGTGACCGCTACATGTGGCCCCCAAGCCAGCTATCCTGCCCTCAGATCCAGGTCTACCATATCCCTATGGGACTAGACTGACTGCTCATTCATAAGTTTCTCTACCTGCCTGACTGCCCAATATCCCTCAAGTACAGGCCCAAATAACTTTCTCGAAGACCAGAGAAACGTCCCTAATTCTGGGGGATTCCGACGCTCAGATTCTGTCTCTCACCATTCCCCAGGGGGAAGAATGGCAGTTGTTTAGTCTAGAGGCCACGACACCAACATTACTGGAGCTTCCCTTCCAGGTGACCGGAGTCTGGGCTGAACACAACCCACCAGGTCTGGCCAAGGACATTCCCCTGGTCCTGGTGGAATTGAAACCAGGGACAATGCCAGTCGACAAAAGCAATATCATATCCCCTCGATGGGCTCAACAGGGGACACAAAAACATCTGAACAGACTCCTCAAATATGGACTTTTAAGGCCATGCCAGTCCCCCTGGAACACACCTCTACTGCCAGTTCAGAAGCGAGAGACCAATAACTTCCAATCAGTACAAGACCTCAGGGCAGTCAACCAAGCAACTGTCACCCTGCCATTCCTAAATCCATACACGCTTCTGAGCTTAATCACTGCGGACACTGCTTATTCACCTGTCTGGACCTTAAAGATGCCTTCTTCTGCATCAGACTGGCTCCCCAGAGTCAACCCATTTTTGCTTTCCAATGGGACAGTCCCAAGGGGACTCAAGAACAATTAACTTGGACACGGTTACCTCAGGAATTCAAGAACTCCCCAACCATTTTCAGCACAAGCCTGGCTTCTGACCTAGAGGCTTTCCCAGTTAAACAAAGTGGATGTACTCTGCTCCAATATGTTGATGACCTATTGCTGGCCAGAAGGACCCACCAAGAATGTATGAAAGGGAATGAACTCCTCCTCAACCTGCTTTGGGAAAAAGGATACAAGGTATCTAAGAAAAAGGCCTAAATATGCCACAAAAAAGTCAATGATTTGGGGTTCTATATCTCCCAAGGACAACACCAACTGGGACCAGAGCACAAACAGGCTGTCCCATCCCGACCCCCAACACCTGAAGACAGATTCATGAGTTCCTGGGGGCAGCCGGTTTCTGCAGGATCTGGATCTCTAACTTTGTAGTGCTGGCCAAACCCCTATATGAAGCAACCAAAGCGGGGGAGAAAGAAACCCTGATCTGGGAAACAGCTCAACAAAAGGCCTTCATGGACATAAAAAGGGCACTTATGAGTGCCCCAGGACTAGGACTGCCTGACTTGGAAAAGCCCTTCTTTCTATACATTCACGGGAGACAGGGCATTGTGGTGGGAGTTCTAACTCAGCTTCTGGGGTCCTGGCACCGCCTGTTGGCATACCTTTCAAAACAGCTGGACTCAGTGGTCCAAAGCTGGCTGCCTGGACAGTAGCGGCCACGGCACTTCTGGTTGCCAAAGCTGACAAGTTAACCCTGGGACAAGAAACCACTGTACCAGTGCTCCATGCTGCCCTCACTTTGTTGGATTCTAAAGGACATTACCGGCTCACTAATGTCCAACTAACTAGATATCAAGGGATGTTATGTGGAAATCCTCACATACATCTGGAAACAGTTAAAACTCTCAATCCTGCTACACTGTTGCCACTTGGGACTGGAGCATCAGACCATTTTTGTATAGAGGTGATCCATGAGGTGTACGCCAGCTGACCAGACTTCAAAGATCAGCCTCTCCCAGACCCTAATGTTGAGTACTACACAGATGGAAGCAGCTCTGTTTCAACGGCCAATGCCAAGCAGGATATGCTGTGGTCACTCTCGACTCCACCATCAATGTCAAGGCCTTACCTACAAGGGACTTCGGCCCAGAAAGCCAAGTTAATCGCCTTGACCCGTACCCTACAGCTGGCCTCTGGAACTAAAGTCAACATCTACACAATATCCAAGTTTGTCTTTACTACCCTCCATGTCCACGGAGCTTTATATAAGGAGTGGTGCTTAATCACCTCAATGGGCAAAAATGTAAAATACCAAGAAGAATTCCTAGAACTCCTGGAAGCAGTTTGGGTTCTGAGAAAGGTGGCAGTCATGCACTGTAGAGGCCACCAAAGGGGAAATAGTTCACAAGCCAAAGGAAACCGCAAGGCAGACCAAGCAGCCACGCTAGCCACCACAGGCCTGCCTCCCACATCAGACGACCAACAAAAATTAATAGCCCCACTGCTCCCTACTTCTGTGTTCAACTGTACCCCAACTTACACTCTCCAGGAAATAACCTGGCTCAAGACAGAAAATGGAACACTTCTCCCGGAAGGATGGTGGAAACTCCCTGATGGACGGATTGTTATCCCTAATACCCTGGCCCCAAAGGTAGTTAAACACTTCCATGAAGATTCCCATTTTGGACACAGTGTCCAAAACCAGTTTGGGCTGCTACTTCCATTCCACAGCTTGACAGTCTGATCTGGACTATCTGCTTGCAATGCACTGTGTGTGCACACAACAACCCCAAATCACACTGAAGTGCCCCTCCGGGAATCCAGGCCATGGGTACAACTCCTTTCGAAAATCTTGAGGTAGACTTCACTAAAATGCCCAGGTCTCAAGGCTGTAAGTATCTCCTGGTCTTGGTGTGTACCTATTCTGGTTGGGTTGAGGCCTTTCCTACCTGAACCGAGAAGGCTCATGAAGCAGCCCGAATACTCCTGCAAAAAATCATCCCAATGTTTGGACTACCTTTGGTCATTGGATCTGACAATGGACCAGCATTTGTAGCTGAAATTCTTCAACTGCTAGCCTGGAATTTAAAAATTACCTAGAATCTGCATACTGCCCATTGACCCCAAAGTTCAGGAATGGTCGAACACATGAACAGGACTACAAAATTCACCTCAGAAAGCTTTGCCAAAAAACCCACCTGTACTAGAACAAAGTCCTCCCCATGGTTTTGTTCCAGATCTGATCTACCCCCACCAAGCACATGGGCTTCTCTCCCTTTGAAATCCTGTACAGAAGGCCTCCCATCAAGGCTATTCAAGGTGATCTGATGAAGGTCAGACATGTGACCTTGCAACAACTCCTAGCCTTAGGAAAAAACCATGCAGGCCATTCACCAATGGGTAGGAGTATGACTCCCAGTTAGTCTTAACCCCCCTGTCCACCCCTACAAGCCAGGTACCTCTGTTTGGGTAAAAGAATGAAATATACAGCCCCTCAAACCCCTCTTGAGGGGACCTTTTACTGTCTTGTTCGTTACCCCTACTGCAGTCAAAGTAGCTGAGGTCACTCCGTGGATACACCACAGCAGACGCAAACCAGCCACGACTGCTTGAGACTGCATTCCTCACCCCACTTTACCCTGCAAGCTGATTCTCCAGAAACAAGGACTCAGACCTGCTTCAGAGACTCCAGACGACATCAGCCCTGCTCTAGTCACTCTGAGGGCTGACTAGTCTACGCACAGCAGGAGCCTGAGGATCCCCAGTGAAAAACTGTGTCCCTGCAAAACTTGCTGGACTTTGATTTTGGGGACTGGTGATACTTTTCTTTGTTTCACTTTTCTGTTGTGTGTATCCCATTATCTCTTTCTCCTGTTAACAAGTTCGGGGACCTCCAGACAAGCTATACTTCCCATACCCTGAGGGAACATGAACCCTAACCTAATTCTAGCTTGAGCTCTTTCCCTGGTACTCCTCCTTGGCTCCCCACGAATGGGGAAGATGAAGAGGATAGAGGCCGACCTCCTTCTGGCAAGCCGGCCCCACCACAGTCCCAAAATGACCTCCTCCTAAACCACCCGAGTCAGGCTTACCATAGCCCCAAAACAACCCCCTCCTAAGCCACCCTCAACTAAGTGCACAATCGTCAATGATGGGGATGAAATAGACGGCAGTACCTGGACCATGTGCACTTCAACTGATCCGGTGGGTAGGATTCTTCAACCCCTCACCAGCCCTGCGTCCTCATCCACCAGCCCTGGGTCCTCTCCAGGCTGAGACTGGGGACTCTACACCCGACTCAAGGCCTCCCTTAAAAAGGCCACCCTAAATCTGCCTACAGTCAGCCAGAATCTGTTTATATACTTTGCAGAAAACATAGCCCAAACCCTAAATGTGTCAAACTGTGGGGTATGTGGGGGAGCCCTAATGAGTGAAGAATGGCCATGGAAGGGATCTAGCTTGGAGGTTTCCGAAATCCTCCTCTGGAATGAGACCGTAGTCCCATGGGCATCCACCCCTCCCCACAGTTAGGTCCTGTCCTCAGAGGTCATTGGACAGAACTGCCTAGGAAGAAAAGGCTGAAATTTCACTCAATGTGTTGGAAAAACCTTTGCCAACAAGGGTACTCCTTAAATGAAACTTCCCACACCAGGTGTCCTAGCGCCACCACTCACTACTGGGCTCAATCTCTGACCAGTGAGCCTGCCCACCACCAGTCCTGTACACCAGACTCCAAACACCCCCAGTTAACAAATTATACAAGATCTTGGCCCTTCCACGGAATTCCAGAAATCAACCAGTACTGGGAAAATTTGAACTCTACTGATCCTAAAACTTGAGGAGCACCTGAAGGGCTCTTCTGGATCTGTAGGAAAAGGGCTTATTCCCATCTCCCCCCCAAAAGGAGTGGATGTTGCACTCTAGGAATTTTTCAGCCAGGTTTCTTCCTGTTGCCACACAAGCAAGGTCCCCACCTGGGAATCTCCCTACACAATGACCTGAGGCCCAAATGGTCTATTGAGTCAGGGGAACACAAATGTGGGAAGAACGTGAATGGCCACCTCAGCACATAATACAATATTATGACCCTGCCACCTGGGCTCAGGATGGTAGCTGGGGATACAGAACCCCAATCTACATGCTAAACCATATCATAAGACTCCAGGTAGTTTTAGAAATTATTACCAATGAAACTGCGATGGCTCTAGAACTCCTGACCAACCAACAAGCCCGAATAAGAAGAACCATTTATCAAAATTTTTTGGCATTAGACTACCCCTAGCAGAGGAGGGAGGAGTTTATGGAAAATTGAACTCTTCAGACTGCTGTTTACAAATAGCTGACAACCAAAAGGCAGTCACTGACATAGCCACAAAAATAAGAAAATCAGCTCATGTCCCTGAACAAAAAATGGTCAGACTAGAACCCAGGAAACCTCTTTGGAGGCTGGTTTAACATGTTTAGAGGGTTCAAAACCCTTGTTATTATGGTCCTTTTCATAATGGGCACCTGTCTCATCCTCCCTTGCCTGCTGCCTCTGGTAATATGCACAATCGTATCTTCCCTGGAGGCGATAAAAGAATGAAAAACAATAGCCAAAATGTTCTTGCTATGGCAATACCAGCCATTAGCCCCGGAGGACCCCAAAAGTCATAATAATGATGCTGTATGACTGAGCCATGTCTGGGCACAGTCTATGCATCAAAGAAGGGAATGAGGAACCCATGTTCCCCTGACTGCTCTCCTGACTGCACCCTGCCCCACTATCATATATGCCCAGCTGTGCCCTGCTCTGCTGCAACCGCTGACTTTCCCGCCCTCCTGTAACAACTAATGGACCAGGAACTTTTCCTGCCTAAATGGAAGTTATAACTATATAAGGTCACCCCTTACCCCATTGTAAAAACCAGAAGTGTAACAATATAAAAGAGACAGCCCCATTGCATTCAGGGCTCAGCCTTTGTGACACGAGTCCGCTGAGCAGTTGCCAGCATCAATAAACTCTGCTTCCTGCTACAAGCTTTGGTGTCCTGCCTCTCCTTGAGAGTTCGCTGTAACATGGCTGTAACATGCTGTAAAATTTCATGCAGAAGAAACTGCAAATAGGGGTGAACTGCCTTATATCTGCTATAGTCTCATACTAACCCACACTTGACCATTAGCAATTTGTTAAAAGCTTCAGCTGAATTATTTTACCTTCTTATACAGTGGCCCCATCTTCTTCCCATGTTCTACCACTGATAATTAGTACTCCCATACTGTCTCTCCTTGGAGGTACCTGTCTTTCCTTGTACCTCAGGCTACTTGGTTGCCCTGAGATCTTAGTTTTCTGCTAAATTCAAGAAAAGTTATGACTTTGTACATTATCCAGCTGCTTCTTGTTAGGGTAGAAGTGAAACTCCTTCTAGCTTTCTATGTTCTACGCAGAGACTGGAAGTCAAATCTGAGGATATTATTATTACTTTTTTAAAAAGCTCTTCTTTGTTCTTTGTATTTTCTGTTTCTTTTAGGTCAGCTATTCTGTTGGTTCAAGTTGGTCTTATTCATGCTATTTTCCTCAAATATCTGATGACCCTTGGTTCTCCCTTCAAATACATGAATAAGTGATACTAGCACAGACAACTAGTTTAGGTTCCCTTTGAAGCTGTAAAAATTTATTTATATAAAAAGCCTCACCCCTCAGTGACAGCTCAGTATAAGTGAGCAGGTCCTGTTGATAATTCAGCTTTCCGTAAGGTTGTATATGCTAAGAGAAGGTAGTACTTTTACTTTAAACTACCACAACTGTCAAATAAAGAAAACTTTACTTTGGGATTGTGTTATTTCTGGGTATTTCACTCCTAAGTAAAGCTGCCTTTCATGTTTTCCTCTGGGTCAGTTGTAAAAGTCCACAGTCACTTTAGACTCTGCTCCACTTTTCTACCATGCCAAACGCTTATGCCATGGGACCTAACCAGGTCAAGATTCCATTATGTTTAGAAAGCAGCTAGAGCAGATACTATAGGAACTTACTACAGATATGTAAAGAGAATGGCTCAGTAGCCCATCTACCCTAATTATTGCTCTAATTAGTTCCTAGTCCCCATACATGGAAATTCCAAGCTTAAAGCCTCTACAGGGAACCCCCACTACAGCCATTTCCAGTTGTGTTCTAGGTTGCAGTTTTTCTCTAATTTATTCATCACAACAGTACTGTCTACTTTGTGTCTTTGAGAACTGTGGTGAAATGGTTGTTATACTGATGGAACTCTCTTTTGTTTTTACCATCACCATGGATTTATTCTTCATGCTTCTATCTTTATTATCATATCAATGAGTCATTGGGAGAGACAGAAAAACAAATTCATGTGCTTCATTAACCATCTTCCAAAACTGCTTTTGGAAATATTTGGCCTTGTCCAGTCATATACAGATGTTCCACTCTGTTAATAAGATGGCCCGCCTGTTCAGCAAGAACGCAAGTCAGTCACTACACTATTGATAACCAAATGTCCTGTAAATATAACAGCTCCTGTAAATATAACAGCTAAAGAATATGAATCTTGCTTCCATCAACAAAACAAAACACACGCTATCTTTAGGCTCTCGCTCACTCTCTCTCTCTTTCTCTCTTTCTCTCAAGAGTTTGGTCTCAGACTGGTTAATTGCCAGCTCCTGTCAAAATTACAGTTAAAACCAATAAACTATCACTGCTGAGTTTTCTACATCAAGTCAGATAACCAAAAACAATATTTTGGACTACTTTAGCTTCCCTCTCTGCAAAAATGCCTTCTCTGTCCTATGATATATGATGCTGCCCTTCTCAAGGGTTAATAGATATTTCTTACTGTAAATTGTAATTGACTGTATTTCATTATGATATTTAATATCTTGCACATAAGAATCTGCATGCTAAATTCTCCTCAGAATTTGGTGCTAAGAGAACTTTTTTTCTTCCCCTTAAAGAACTGATAGGCTTCCTTATAACAGGCAATGGAAAGCACTTGATAGTTATCATACCTCTACACAATTGGCCAGACTGCTGAGGTCAGAGCTAATTTCAGTTCTTAAGAACAATAGGCACATCCTGTGGGAAGCACCACACTCCTAATCCTTGGGGAATTGATTCCAAAAACAGCCACCCTCAAATCCAAGGATGCTCAAGGCCCTTACAAAAAAGGGCATAGTATTTGCATATAACCTATGCACATCCTCCTGTATACTTTATTTCATCTCCAGATTACTTACAATACCTAACAACATAAATGCTATGTAAATAGTTGTTACAATGTATTTTATTTGTATCTTTTATTGGTTTTCTTTTTCAAATAATTTTGATCTACACTTAGTTGAATGTGCAGATGTGAAACTATGGATATGGAGGGCTGATTAAATCTGGAAAGCCCATGGGCTTATGAATCAGAGAAAATCTGGGTTGAAATCCTACATATGCTACTTTCAAGACTCTAGACAAGTCTCAATTCCTCTGAGCTTCACTTTCCTTATCTGTAAAATAGAGATAATTTCATTTTTTTCAATATTTGCATTCTCTGTGCCTGCCCCCATGAAGCTCTAAGTGGGTAGAGAAAAATCACATAACTGATCTGATTGATTTTACTTTAAAATAATAACCACAAGCACAAACAGGCACAATGTCCAGCAGTCCTACTACAATTCCCTAATTAGTTTACTTTCCCATTCTTAGAGATGACTACTCTACACATTCCTTACAATCCTTAAACCTTCTCCTATCCAATAATTGGATAATGACCTCACTTCATCCTATCCTGAAATAACAGAAAGATTCTTTCATAGTCCTTCCTACCACTTATAGGTAGTAGACTCACCTGCCCCTGTGCCATTTTCTCAGCTTTCTACTCCTCAGCACCACACTCTCCCGAGTGAGCCACGGGCCGGCCCTCAGCTTTCTACTCCTGCCCAAGGGGAAAGGCAAATACTTTCATCTGTACTCTGAATCCTCTCATTCCAACCCCATCTCAGACCACTCTAACACATTATGTTCCAAATGCAGTGCCTCTTTTTTATTCCACAAGCCAAGCTCTTCCTCCATCCAGGCCTTTTCACTTGCTGTCCCTGTTGGCCTCTAGGTCTTATCTCACAAGACTGAGCTCCTTACGCAAACCTTTTCTGAGCAATCTGTAAAAAATGCTCTCCCAGAGTCACCTTCTATTACTGTAAGTAGTTTCTATACTTGCCACATCCAACACTATCTAGTTTATTTGCTGGTTTCTTGTTTATTGTCTCACCTGCTAGCTAAGGACCAAAATTTCAGAAATTTTAATTCTTTCCTTTTCCTTCTTCATGCCAAAACCTGCTTCTCCTACTATTCGTCTTGCTGAATGGGTTCAACCATCCTGCCAGTTGGCCAAACCAGTAATTAGAAGCTATACTAACCCTTCTCTCTTCTCTCCTCCAATTCAAGAAGCTATTAATAGCAGAATCTATCATCTAATTATCTCTTGAACCTATACACTCTCTCCTTCCTCTACATTTCCAATCTGTTTAGATTTTAATTGTGTACTGCTTAGATTACTGTAATAACTTCCTAACTGGCAATTCTCTACCCTCAACTGTGCAGTCAAAGAGAACTTACTAAAATATACATCTAGTCTGTACTCTGTACTGTATTCCTATCTACCTTTTGTCTTTATCTCCAAATTTTTCAGTATAAAGTTCCTTAACTTCTCTAGCCTCTCCTATGGACACTTACTGATATAAGTCCTTAGCTGAAGGAATTACTTTCCTTTACTGGAATTACTTGCAACCCCTAGTCTATTTCCATGCCTCTGTTTAAACTACTCCCTTTACCTGGGAGGTCTCACCTTCTCCATATATATATATATATGCTTATCTTCTGTGTTCCTATAATACCCTCTATATTTCTCTGTCATATACTTATCACACCTGTCATTATGATCCTGTCTCACAGTGTCTGCTTCTTTGTAAGTGTTCCACAAATGATGAATAAATGAATTTTTGAACGCACACACACACGCGTACACACAAATACCGATGCTCTTCCTACTCCCTTTACATGCCTTATGATCTCTTTTTACCTCTATGTTGAACCAACTAATTTGTAAACATATTTTTTGTAATTGCCACTTCCAGTGCTTTTTTGGGAATGAGTGGAGAAAAAATTATGACAAACTAAAATATAATTCTGTCAGGTGTCATATTTCTACATATCTATACCTTCCATTGCAAAATGGGGAGATTAAAATATGAAGTTTGTTTTTCCTATAATCCAATTAAGACATTACTGGAATAAATCATTTACAAATATATGGAAACTGAATAATTTGAAAGTAAAATCTGAAGTTTGCTTAGGACCCATATTTGCCCCTCTGGCATTCCACGCCCCCCACCCCAAATTGTCTGGAGCTTACTGTCTTTCACAAGATGCATGCAATGCTTACAACTAACAGTAAGGAAACTTTAATAGCATAAATCCCAGAGGAAAATTGTCCTCAGCTCTAGAAATTTTTGAAAGACAGATATTAATAATTTTGAAGGAAGCCTGTTTAGAAATTTCTGTCAGATGGCTACTATTAAAAAAATCAGAACACATACAGACCAATAAAATTTAAATTTTGGCATCATTTCAAATAAATATCTGTTTAGTTAAAAAATCGCGAGAAATAATTTTTCGTAAGTGGCCTTACAATGTGAGAGGTCTTTATAACTTCAAATATAAACCTATGACCTTTGGATAGAAACTAAAGTATCAATTTAAATATACTGTACAATTCTTCTTTTATCTGAGATGCAGGCCAAAAGAACACTATAATTTAATGACCAAGCAGAAGCTAATTAAATAGAACAAACTACATATATAGATCGCCTTAATTACTCAAATTTCTTGCAAAATGACAATAAGAAACTACCATAATTGATGAGGACCTCATATAAAACATTTATTATTTTGGCAATAACTTTTATTCACTGAAGTTACCAAGACGAATTTCTTTCCTCAAATTTGAGCAATGAAATCTGACATACCTGACCTCTGTCTTCTACACACTGTCACCAAAAGAATGTGTTTGTTTTTGTTCTTGTTTACCAAAAAGAAATGAAAAATCTAAGTAAGAAAGGATAAGAGTATGGCTAGTTAGGGAATTCTAATAGGACTTACCCAACAAATGGCTATCCAGTTAACAGATATGTCAACACCTACAGGCACACTTGGGTCAGAGAATCTTTTTTTTTTTTTCTTCTTGGTATATTTTATTGCCAGGAAATATATCATTGGCATTAAACTTTGAATAACAAAGAGATTTCTAAAAAAGGTGAACAGATTCCCATCCTTTTTTACCAATCCTACCCTCCTGAGATAAGCAGAATCTTAGCACTAGAAGAAATCTGGACTGTATAATTCAGAATTCATTTTGTTTTGTTGGTTTGTGGAAGGAAATAAACCCCAACAGGATTATCTTGGGTTGGCCAGTTAGCTCAGTTGATTAGAGCACAGCCTTATAAAACCCCAATAGTTGAATAGTTTGTGTAAGGACAAACTGAGAAAATGGCAGATCTTTAATCCAGATCTTTTAATTAATTAAGGTGATACCAAATCAAAGCAATCTTTGGGGGAAAATTCACTTTAACCATCCTGTAACAAAAAGGAATATAGCAGAACAAAGATCTTTAGCTAATGGTCTACAGGCCAAATGGAAAAACAGCAAACTCTCAGTTTACCTGTTGGACACACACTATAGAAAACAGTAATAATACTTTGTTTAGTGGAAAAAAGACAGACTTTGGAGTCAGAGAAACCTATATTTGAATTTGGATCTGTCACTTCACTGTGACCTTGGGAAGTGTCTCTGAGCCCCCGTTTTCCTCATTTGGGAAAAGGGAGTAAAAATTATCCCTTAGGACTACTTTAAGAACTAAATGACATACCATAACTAAAATATGTTACAGGATTTCAATAAAAGTTATTTGCTTCATAGAATTTATGTGGGATTCAAATCAATGTACTTTGCAAGATTCTAGACAGTATGGAATAGTGAGAAAAGCACAGAATTTGGAGTCAAAAGATCTGGGTCCACATCTCAACTTTGTTCTCAATAGTCTATGAGTTCCTGGCCAAGTCATTTACCTTCCCAGTACCTCATACATAAAACGAAGTTAACATACGCCTTCCTTAGTTTTGGGGGATGCTTTAAGCATCAAATATGATAATCATTGTACAAGAACCTCCTAATTGTAAAGAAAGACATACATACTATGCTTACTATCAAGAAAATAATTGCATTGAAAAGTAACTTCTTCCTACAAAGATTGGAGAACTCTGCTTTTATAAAGTTAACATCACTTCCCAGGCACCAGTGAAATATTCTTGGATTTTTATCAACATCTGTTTATAAGTCACCTAGATCCTAATGAACACATTTCCTTAAGACCAATGTTTCATTCCGTTTTTTGAACCAAATTTCCAGCCAACTAATTTTGATAGAGTATTGCTTCTCAAAGATTTCGGGGTTGAGTTAGGACAAAAGACCCTGTAAAACAACACAGAAACTGTTAATGGGAAGGTTACTTGGCTTGAGACACTAATGAGGGGAAATCTGTTTTTCATTAAACATTATAAGTTAAACTACTAATATCTTCCAGAAATGAGAATATAAACATTAATACTGAAAAGATCAGCTCATGACCCAGCTGGAAATTGCTACAGACCACAAGTTGAGAACCACTGCCTTTGAGGTATAAGAATGGAAAATTTATGGGTGTGGAGTAATGAGGCCCCTTGGAGTTATGTGGCCACTCAGCAAGTCAGCAGCATGGATAGAAATTATCTTTTTGCCTTTTTCCAATAAATCATCCTGCTGCAATGAATTTTTACAAACAAAAATATAAAATATATAATAGGCACCTGGTTTCTTCCAAATGTTTATACAAATTAATTCCAATGGCACCATATGAGCAGCTATCCTTACTGAACAGATGTATAAAAAGATGCAGAAGTAATTCCTCTATGGTCATTCAGAACAATCAGCACCAAAGCCAAGATTAAATATCATATATTACTGACTCTGTGTCCTAACCAAGTTCTCGGGCTCGGGAACCAAGTGCCTATATAAGCACCAAGTGCCAAAGTCATGATACGTAAGTACTCACCAGTAACATTCACACTAGCAAATCTTTTCACTACTGCCTAGCAAACACATTAAATCAAAGCTGCAAATGCAAGTCACAAGTAATTTTTCCCTTTCATGTGAGCAAATAGCAGTGATTCAGGTGCTTCTAAAATATTTTAACTTGCATTAAATAGTACATTCATGTAACTGTACAAGACTAATACTCAACACAAACATACAATAGAATGTTTAGAATAGAATATATAACAATAAATACATCTCTGGTTACCTAGCACAACCTCTATGAAGAACAGGGGTCCCCAAAAAGGAGGTAAATATCTGCTAGTAAATGTATTTGGTTATGTGTATCTTTCCCACTCCCCAATGCTGATCACCACAAACTACAGAGATTCCCAATGGTCATAAGAATGAAGCCAACAGCAGCACTCTTTCTCCTACTTAAGGTGGAGACCAGAGTGTCAACACTAGATCCTAACCTTCTAATGATTCTAATAGTTTAGACAAATGAAAATAGTTCTTGTCTCAAGAACATACGTAAAAGTGAGAATAGGGCTCCTGAAGTACAAAGTCAGTGTTGAAAGTCAACAATTCTAACCCATCATGGCAAATACAAATTTGACTTGAGAATTACCATACTTGCTCTCCATAATAAAGCAGAGATATAAGAATGTGCACCTGACTTGACTGTCAGAATTAAAACACTAGAACAGATACCTACAAAATCCTATAATCTTCCTTTGCAGCATAGTTAGGCACCAGAAACTTTGAACACAGACTCCATCACAACTTACTACATGGCTTTGGGCATATAACTTGCTATGTGGCTTTGGACAAATCATCATCTGTAAACTGGATAATAATAAATAATATCTTTATTATTAGGTTGATAATAATATCTTTAACTCATGGGACTATTAGCAAAGACCAAATGAGATAAAAAATAGAAAACATATGACATCGTCTAGCACTAATATTCTATACACATGAGCAATTAATACAAGTTTGTATTCTATAAAATATAAATACAAGCTTGTATTCTATAAATACAAGCAATTATTATTACACCTCAGTCTTTTTTTTTTTTTTTTTAATGCTATAGAAATCATGGTTTAGAGGACAGAAATCACACTTCAGAGGTTCACTTGCTTATAGTCTGCTGACAGACATCATGGGACTTCCTTGTATCATAACAGGCAAAAACGCAACCAGTAACATTATCTCCCCATCTTTTTACTATATAGCCTACAGAATGACATGCATTCCATGTATCATCTCTCATTGGTGTAAGAAAATAATCTAAGTGATTCATCAGCAATAACTTATCTGAGGGTGTTTTAACTGATTCAGGCCCAGCCCAAAAGTTGTCTGACTGGTCCAGCCTATTCCCAGAGGGTCTCTTAACAGATAAGAGCTCTCCTTGAGATGGTAATTAGTTACTAGCCCCCATGGTTTTCTTCCTTCCCTGGTGTTTCTCCTTTCACAGGGCTTAATCAGGCCTTTTTTCACGGACTTGTTCTGAGCCCCCAAAGGAATTCCATGCAAGGGGGTAATAAATTTTAGCTGTTGTTCAGGAAGATTGTGCACCCCGTAGTACTCAGCCAATGAGGAAGTGGGGGGAGGGACTTGCGTACTAGGGAATAAATTGCTGCTACAGCCCTTTTCCACGTGCCTGTCCCTCAGACACCTGAACCTTATAAGGCCATAATAAAGTCTTGCTTCACTGTACCTCATGTCTCTGAGTCCATCCTTTGGCACTGGACGGGTGAGGGCATTTCTCACAATTGGCTAAGTGAATATAAGTTACTTACCTCAAATGATCTAAACAGACATTTCATATAGGAAAGAGACATATAACAGATAAGCACAAAAATATGCTTAGCTTCATTAGTTATCAGGAAAATACAAGTGAAAACCACAATGAGAAACCACTACATATCCACTAGCATGGCTAAAATTAAAAACATTTGCATGTGGAGTAAATCGAACTCTCACACTTAGATAGTGGGAATGCAAAACAGCTTAGCAATTTCTTATAAAGTTAAACACACATTTAGTATACATCCAGCAACCCCACCCCTAGTTACTTAATTAAGAGAATACACCCACAGAAAGCCTTGTACTTGAATACCTACAGCAGCTTTATCCATAATAACTCAAAACTGGGAACAAACCTAATGTCCATCAACAGGTAAATGTATAAACAGATTGTATATACATACAGTAGAATACTACTCAGCAATAAAAAGAGATGAATTTCTGACACATGCAACCACACAGATAAATCCCAAATCCATATGCTAAGTGGAAAAATGCCAGACATAAAAAAGTATATATTGTATGATTCTAGTCTTAGAAAAGGCAAATGATGTCAGAAAACAGATCAGTAGTTTCCAAGAGTCAGCAGGGTGGGGGAAGAAATTGACTACAATGAGGCAAGAGGGAACTTCTAGGGTGATGGAAATGGTCTCTGTCACTGATTGTGGCGGCAAGTTACTTGCCTGAATACATTAGTTAAACCTATCAAATTGCATATATAAAATTGATTAATTTGATTGCATGTAAATTATACCTCAATAAAACTGATTTTTTAAGAAGATAAGGAAAGGCAAAGAAATGAAAGTTCATAGATTGAGCTCTTACAAATTCATTAAAAAATAGTTAACACAAAAATGACAAAATGGGTAAAGGTCCTGAAAATGGTAAACCACAGAATAAGAACCACAAAAAACTTATAATAAACACCATACGTAATAGTGAAATATAGAAAGCTTTTGCCCTCAGACTGAAAATGAGACAAAGATATCTACTGTTACCACTTCTATTTAATATTGTACTGGATACCCAGATAGTGCAATCAGGCAAGAGAAAATTTTTAAAGGCATACATATTAGGAAATGAGAAATAAAAATGGCATTACTTGCAGATGAGTTCACTGAATACATAGGAAATTCAAAGGAATCTAACCATTATTAGAATTAATTAGTTCCTTGGATATAAAATAAATATACAAAAATCACCTATTATAAGCACATTAGTCATTAAGGAAATGTGAATAAAAACTACAATGAGATACCACTCTACACACACTAAGAAGCTAAAATAAAAAAGAGAGATAACAGCAAGTATTGGTGAGGATATGGAGATACTGGAACTGGAACTGGCATGCACTACTGGTGGTAATGCAAAATGGTACAGATGCTATGGAAAATGGTTGGCAGTTGCTCAAAAACTTAAAAATAGTTACTATATGACCACAATTCCATTTCCAGGTGTATCCAAGAGAAATGAAAACACATGTCCCTACAAAAATGTGTACATGAATGTCCACAGTAGCATCATTCATGATAGCCAAAGAGTGGAAATAACCCAAATGTTCATCAACTGATGAATGGATAATTAAAATGTGATATAACTACATAATTAAATATATTATTTGGCAATAAAAAAATAAAATACTGACACATGCTACAATATGGATGAACCTTGACAATATTATGCTAAACGAATGAAGTTAATTAGCTTAATTAAGTTTAGTTATAATGTAACTAAACTATAATGTAAATAAACACAGCAAGAGCTACAGCTGTAGGGCTTTAACTAATATTAACAATTGATATTGAGGCACTCATGCGTGCCCAGCTGTGCCCCGCTCTACTATAATGGCTAACTGAAACAGGACCCCCACCCTGTTATCAGACATGCCCAGCAGTACTTTGCTCCATCCTGCTATCATGCCAGCCCAGCTGTAACGGTTATCAGAACCAGGACTGTCCACCTGGTAGAAAGACATCACCATATGAGGTCACCCCCTTGCCCTGCTGCAAAAAACCCAGGAATGCTATGGTATAAAAGAAACAGCCCCACTGCATTCAAGGCTCTGCAACACGAGTCCGCTGAGCTGGTGCCGGCACACCAATAAACCCTGCTTCCTGCTCCAAGCCTCGGTGTCCTGCCTTTCCTTCGGAGTTCACTGTAACACACTACAACAATATCATCAAAATGTCCACATTTTCCAAAGCAATCTACACATTCAATGCAATCTCTATCAAAATATCAATGACATTCTTCACAGAAACAGAAAAACAATCTTAGAATTTTGTATGGAACCACAAAAACCCCATATAGCTAAAGCAATCATTTTGAACACAGTTGGAGGCATCACACTTCCTGACTTCAAAATATGCTATAAAGCTATAGTAACCACAACAGCAAGGTACTGGCATAAAAACAGACAAATTTACCATGGTATAGAATAGAGAGCCTCCAAATAAACCCACACATTTACAGCCAACTGATTTTTGACAAAGGCAGCAAAAATATACACAGGGCAAAGGACAGCCTCTTCAATAAATGGTCCTGGGAAATCTGGATATCTACATACAGAAGATTAAAACTAGACCCCTATCTCTCACTGTATTAGTCAGGGTTCTCCAGAGAGACAGAATCAATAGGATATGTTATAAATATATGTGAGGGGATTTATTAGGGGAATTAGCTCACTCAATTGTGAAGAGAAGTCACACGATAGGCTGTCTGAAAACTGGATGCTGGAAATGTGGCTCAGTCCAAGTCCAAAGGCTTCAAAACCATGGAAGCCAATGGTGTCTTTGGTGTAAGTCCTAGAACACAAAAGCTGCAGAGTCTCAAGCTCTGAGGTCCACAGACCCAGGAGAGAATAGTATATCCCAGTTCCAATAGACAGAGAGAGCTATTTGCCTTTTTTCTCCATTGTTTTTTTCTCTCCAGGTCCCTAGAGGATTGGATAGTTCCCACCCACGTTGAGGGAGGATCTTTCCAACCCAGTCCACTCAGGCTCTCAAGCTAATCTCTTCTGGAAACACCTCATGGACACATCTGAAAAGACTGCTTTACCAGGTTTCTTGGCATTCCTTAATCTAATCAAGTTGACACTTAGAATTAACCTTCAGACTCACCATACACAAAAATAACTGAAAATGAATCAAAGACCTAAATTTAATACCCCAAACTATGAAACTACTAGAAGAAAACATAGGGGAAATGGGAATAGGCAAAACTTTTTTGAGTGACACTACAAAGGCACAGACAACTAAAGCAAAAATACACAATGGGACCACATAAAACTAAAAAGCTTCTGCACAGCAAAGGGACACTATCAACAAAGTGAAGAGACAACCTACAGAATGGGAGAAAGTGTTTGCAAACTACAGACAAAGGGCTAATATCTAGAATACATATGGAATTCAACTCAACAGCAAAAAAACGAACAAAACAATTTAAAAATGGGCAAAGGACCTGAACAGACATTTCACAAAAGGAGACATACAAATGGCAAAAAGGCACATGAAAAAATGCTCAACATCACTAATCATCAGGCAAATTCAAATAAAAACCACAATGAGCTATTGTCTCACTCCAGTTAGAATGCTTATTTATCAACAAGACAGAAAATAACAAATGCTGGTGAGTACGCAGAGGAAAAGGAACTCTCCTACATTGTTCCCGGAAATTGGTACACCCAATGTGGAAAACAGTATGCAGGTTCCGCAGAGAACTAAAAAATAGATCTACCTTACAACCCAGGTGTCCCAATACTAGGTATATACCCAAAGGAAATGAAATCAATGTATCAAAAAGACACTTGCACTCCCATGTTCATTGCAGCACTATTCACAATAGCCAAGAGGCGGAATCAATCTAAATGTCCATCAACAAATGAATTGATAAAAAAAAAAAAAAAACTGTAGTGTGCATATATATATATATATATACACACACACACACACAATGGAACACTAGTCAGCTATTTTAAAAAATGATATTCTATCATTTGCAGCGACATGGATGGAACTGAAAATCATCACGCTAAGTGAAGTAAGTCAGGCACAGAAAGAGGAATACCACATGATCTCATTCATAAGTGGAATCTAAAAAAAAAAAGGAAAAAGTAGTTCTCAAAGAAGTAGAGAGTAGAATAATAGTAACCAGAGGCCAGGAAGTCAGGGTGGACAGGGAAGAGGAGAAGAAGTAGACTAATGGGTAGAAACTATGCTATATACCTTCAGTGAATCATTGTGCGGTACATGCATGTATTGAAACAACACATGCACCTCATGAGTACGTAAAAGTAAATGTTAAAATAAATGTTTTTAATTAAAATAAATGTTTTTAATTGCTAATCTATCTATAAGGTTTCTAGTGAATTTTTCTTTGAATATTATAATAATTAATATCACTTTAAAAAAATCAATGTATATCTCTCAGCAACAAGTTGAAAATAAATTTAAATATATTTACAGAAGCGGAAGTTCCGCAGAGACCATGCGCCCTGCAGTGCCAGCATGCGACCCAGCAGGTAGGACTCACCACAGCCGCCCGACTCCATCCCCAGCCAGGCCGAGTGCATGCTGACCAGAGAGGCACCTCCCCGGAGAGGCCCAAGTCCCGAGGTGACCAGGCACCCAAGGCACTAGTGGCCAACTGAGCAGACACTGAGGCAGGCATACCAATGCATCCTAGACAGACAATAGTGTCAAACCAGTGGACCGTAAAATCACCTGCTACAATGACTAAACATCAAAGGAAAGGCACCAGAAATATGAAAAATCAAGAAAGTACACCACCAAAGGGTGATAACTCTCAAGCTCTAGATCCTATAGAACAAGAAGTCCTTGAAATGTCTGACAAGGAATTTCAAGTGATAATTCTAAAGAAACTAAATGAGATACAAGAAAACTCAGCTAGACAACATGATGAAATGAGGAAAAGCACAGGACCTGAATGAAAAAATGTACAAGGAAATCAATGCCCTGAAAAAAAATGTAGCAGAGCTTGCCAAGCTGAAGAATTCATTCACTGAAATAAAAAACACAACAGAGAGTTTAACCAGCAGGCTTGCGGAAGCAGAAGAGAGAACTTCTGAACTTGAAGATGGGTTGTTTGAAATAACACAGGCAGATTAAAAAAAAAAAAGAAAAAAGAATTAAAAACACTGAAGAAAATATAAGAGAGATATCAGACAACCTTATGCACTCAAATATCCGAGTCATGGGTATTCCAGAAGGGGAAGAAAAAGGAGATTGCATTGAAAACATATTCCAGATATAGGAAAAGACACATATCTTCAGATTCAGGAAGCTCAAAGATCCCCAAAGGTATTCAACCCAAAAAGGTCTTCTCCAAGACATCTTATAGTCAAATTGGCAAAACTCAAAGACAAAGAGAGAATCTTAAAAGCTGCAAAAGAGAAGCATCAAATCACCTATAAGGGAGCCCCAATCAGGCTAACATCAGACTTTTCATCACAAACCCTAAAAGCCAGAAAGGAATGGGATGATCTATTCAAAATACTAAAAGACAGAGATTGCCAGCCAAGAATACTCTACCCTGCAAGGCTATCCTTCTGAAATGAAGGGCAAATAGTATATTTCTCAGACAAACAAAAACTGTGGGAGTTCACTACCACATGACCAACCTTATGAGAAATTCTCAAAAGAGTACTGGGATTGGTACCTAAAAAATAACCACCATTGCCATAAAAACCCAAGAAAAATCAAAACCCACAAGTAAAATAAAAATGGCAACAATGAAGACAAAACAAAACAAAAAGGTTTACCTACAATGCAAGGAACCAACAAATACAGAAAACAAACAGCAAATCAGAAAGAAAGGAACAAAAGACACTTAAGACATCCAAACAAAAATCAATAAAATGCTAGGAGTAAATCAACACCTTTCAATAACAACACTTAATGTAAAAGGATTAAATCCCCCAATCAAAAGACACAGACTGGCTGACAGGATTAAAAAGGAGGACCCAACAATATGCTGCCTCACCTATAAAGACCCATATAGACTAAGAGTGAAAGGATGGAAAAAGATTTACCATGCAAACAGAAATGAAAAACGAGCTGGAGTAGCTATTCTTATATCTGACATAATAGACTTTAAACTAAAAACGATTAAAAGAGATAAAGAGGGCCACTACATAATGATAAAAGGACTGATCCATCAAGAAGACATAACAATCATAAATATATATGCACTCAATGTTGGAGCAGCCAGATTTATAAAACAAACTCTATTAGACCTAAAGAAGAAAATAGACACTAATACCATAATAGCAGGGGACCTGAACACCCCACTGTCAATAATGGACAGATCATGCAGGCAAAGAATCAGCAGAGAAACACAAGATCTAGACAACATTCTAGACCAATTGGACTTGGCAGATATCTACAGAATATTCCATCCAACAACCTCAGAATATTCATTCATCTCATCAGCACATGGATCATTCTCCAGGATTGATCACATATTAGGTCACAAATCAAGTCTCAACAAATTTAGAAAAACTGGAATTATCCCATGTATTTTCTCAGACCACAATGGATTAAAATTAGAAATCAAAAACAAACGAAATTCTGGAAACTATTCAAACACATGGAAATTAAACAGCATTCTACTAAATGACATACAGGTCCAAGAGGAAATCAAACAGGAAATCCAAAAATTTATTGAAACTAATGAAAATAATGATACATCATACCAAACCCCGTGGGATACTGCAAAAGCAGTACTAAGGGGGAAATTTATTGCATTAAATGCTTACTTAAGAAAAATGGAAAGATGGCAAGTGAACAACCTAACACTTCACCTTAAAGAACTAGAAAAACAAGAACAATCCAAACCCAAAGATAGCAGACGGAAATAATCATTGAGATCAGAGCAGAACTTAATGAAACTGACACACAAAAAAACAATACAAAAGATCAATGAATCAAAAAGCTGGTTTTTTGAAAAGATAAATAAAATTGACAAACCATTAGCACGGCTAACTAAAAAAAGAAGAGAGAAGATCCAAATAACAATAATTAGAAATGAAAAAGGTGGCATTACAACTGATACCTCAGAAATACAAGGAATCTTTAGAGACTACTATAAACAACTATATGCAACAAATTTGAAAATCTGGAGGAAATGGATAAATTTCTGGACACACACAGGCTACCAAAACTGAGCCGAGAAGATGGAGAAAATCTGAACAGACCAATAACAATAAAGGAGATTGAAGCTGTTTTCAGAAGGCTCCCAACAAAGAAAAGCCCAGGACCAGATGGATTCACAGCAGAATTTTACAAAACATTCAAAGAGGAATTGACACCGATTCTCTACAAACTATTCCAAAAGATTGAAACATAGGCGAATCTCCCAAACTCATTCTATGAAGCAAACATCATCCTGATACCAAAACCAGGTAAAGATACAACTAAAAAAGAAAACTACTGGCCAATATCCTTGATGAATATAAATGCAAATATCCTCAATAAAATACTAGCTAACAGAATAAAGCAACATATCCGTAACATTATACACCATGATCAAGTGGGATTCATCCCAGGGATGCAAGGTTGGTTCAACATTCACAAATCAATAAATGTGTTACACCATATTAATAAAATCAAACACAAGGACCATATGGTCATCTCTATAGATGCTGAAAAAGCATTTGATAAAATTCAACATTCATTCATGACAAAGGCCCTCTATAAGTTAGGTATAGATGGAAATTAACTCAACATAATTAAAGCCATATATGATAAACCCACTGCCAATATCATGCTGAATGGGGAAAAGCTGAAAGCTTTTCCTTTAAGAACAGAAACTAGACAAGGATGCCCACTCTCACCACTCCTATTCAACAAAGAGTTGGAAGTACTAGCCAGAGCCATCAGAGAAGAGAAGGAAATAAAGGGCATCCAGACTGGAAAAGATGAAGTCAAACTGTCCCCGTTCGCAGATGACATGATCCTATACATCGAACAGCCTAAAGCCTCTACAAAAAAACTCTTGGAGTTGATAAATGATTTCAGGTAGCAGGATACAAAATCAACACACAAAAATCAGTAGCATTTCTATTCTCCAAGAGTGAACAGGCAGAAAGAGAAATCAAGAAAGCTTGCCCATTTACAATAGCTATCAAAAAAATAAAATACTTAGGAATTGAGTTAACCGAGGATGTGAAAAATCTCTGTAATGAGGACTACAAACCACTGCTGAGAGAAATTAAAGAGGACACAAGAAGATGGAAAGATATCCCATGCTCTTGGACTGGAAGAATCAACATTGTGAAACTGTCCATACTACCCAAAGTGATATACAAATTCAATGCAATCCCCATCAAAATTCCAATGACATTTTTGTCAGAAATGGAAAGAACTATCCAGACATATATATGGAATAATAAAAGACCACGCATAGCCAAAGCAATGCTGAGGAAAAAAAATAAAGCTGGAGGCATAACACTACCTGGCTTTAAACTATACTAGAAAGCTATAATAACCAAAACAGCATGGTACTGGCATAAAAACAGACACACTGATCCATGGAATAGAATAGAGAATCCAGAAATCAATCCACACACCTACAGCCATCTGATCTCTGACAAAGGCACCAAGCCTACACACTGGGGAAGAGACTGCCTCTTCAGCAAATGGTGCTGGGGTAACTGGATATCAATATGCAGGAGAATGAAACTAGACCCATACCTCTCACCATATACTAAAATCAACTCAAAATGGATTAAAGAATTAAATATACACCCTGAAACAATAAAACTACTTAAAGAAAACATAGAAGAAACACTTCAGGAAGTAGGACTGGAAACAGACTTCATGAATATGACCCCAAAAGCACAGGCAACCAAAGGAAAACTAAACAAATGGGATTATATCAAACTAAAGAGCTTCTGCACAGCAAAAGAAACAATTAACAGAATTAAAAGACAACCAACAGAGTGGGAGAAAATATTTGCAAAATATACATCTGACAAAGGATTAATATCCAGAATATACAAGGAACTGAAAAAACATTACAACAAAAAACAAGCAACCCAATTAAAAAATGGGCAAAAGAGCTAAGTAGGCATTTCTCTAAGGAAGACATACGAATGGCCAACAGACACATGAAAAAATGCTCAACCTCACTCAGCATTCGGGAAATGCAAATCAAAACCACATTGAGATACCATCTCATCCCAGTTAGGATGGCTAATATCCAAAAGCCTGTGAATGAGAAATGCTGGCGAGGTTCCAGAGAAAAAGGAACTCTCATACATTGCTGGTGGGACTGCAAAATGGTGCGGCCTCTATGGAAAATGGTATGGAGGTTCCTCAAACAATTGCAGATAGATCTACCATATGACCCAGCTATCCCACTGCTGGGAATATACCCAGAGGAATCGAAATCATCAAGTCAAAGGTATACTTGTTCTCCAATGTTCACTGCAGTACTCTTTACAATAGCTAAGATTTGGAACCAGCCCAAATGTCCATCATCGGATGAGTGGATACGGAAAATGTGGTATATCTACACGATGGAATACTACTCTGCTATAAATAAGAATGAAATACTGCCATTTGCAATGACATGGATGGACCTAGAGAGAATTATATTAACTGAAACAAGTCAGGCACCAAAAGAGAAATATCACATGTTCTCACTTATTTGTGGGAGCTAAAAATAAATAAATAAATACACAAGCAACCTGGGGGTGGGGGGAGGGAAGAAGATACAACAATTACAATTCCTTGAAGTTGATAGACAAGCAAACAGAAAGGACATCGTTGGGAGGGAGGGGGGAAAGGGAGGAGGGAGGGAAGTTTCAGTAATTGGCCACAATAATCAACCACATTGTATATTGACAAAATAAAATAAAATAAAATAAAAAATAAAAATAGAAGGGAAGCCTCCACCAGGGCAGGGAGTTTTGTCTGTTTTGTTCACTATTGGGGTGTCTGGAACATGTTCCTTTTCACAGTAGATGCTCAGTTAATGTTTGTGGAATGAATAAAGGAACATTAGCTATTAAAATACACACACACACACACACACACACACACACACATTTACAACAGTATTGTAAAATATCAAAAAACAGAAATAAATTCAACGATTCATGAGAAAGGTCCATACACTAACAATTATTTTATCTCAATATCGTTTTGTTAAGAAAATCTAATACACAAAGGCATATAACATTTTTCTTGGGATGGAAGTTTCTATATTCTAAAGAAATTTATTATTCCCAATTATATGATAAATATATTCAATGCAGTTCCACCAAAATCCTAACAAGGTTTTATTTTCTGTGTAGAAATTCATATGAAAGTGCAAAAGGACAAAAATAACCTAGGCAATCTTGAAGAAAAACAACTAAGCTAAGGAACCTTAACAGATATGAAGGCCTATTATAACGTGAGAAAAATTGAAACAGTAAGACAATGGCGAAAGAATAAAAAATAGATCAATGGAACACAACAGAGGGTCCTTAACAGACTTACAACTACATGGTTATCTGATTTATGACACAAGTGAAACACAAGTGAAACTGCTGTGCTACGGAGAAAGGATGATGATCTTCAATTAATGGTACTGGGTCAACTGACTATCTATATGGAAAAAAAATAATCTTTACTCTTACCTTACATCATAAACAAAAATCAATTCCAGATGAATTACAAATATAAATGTAAAAAGTAAAACAGTAAAGTGTTTAAAAGAAAAATAGAAGAATATCTTGAAGATCTTAAAGTAGGCAAGTGTTTTCTTAACACTATGCCCACGAATTTGATAACACAAAATGCCTAAAATATAAAAGACTGATCAAACGGAACTTCTGTTCATTTAAAGGTATCATTAAAGAGTGAAACAGCAAGCCACAGAATGGGAGAATATATTTTTAATGCACATGCTAAACAAAGAACCAATATCCATAATATACAAAGAACTCTTACCAAAAAAAAGTCAAACCAAATTTTTTTAAAAATGGGCAAAAGACTTTAAGAGGTACTTCACAAAAAGTGTATATCAGCAAAGAAACATATGAAACAATGTTCACTTTCATTAGTCTTCAGGAAAATAAAAATTAAAACTGTAAGGGGATACTACAACATAACCACCAGAAAAGAAAAAATAAAAAAGACAACTGCAGAAAAAGCTGTCGGAGAAGGGCACTATCAGATGAAGGGGAGATAAAATGGCATATCATTTTGGAAAACTTCTGGAAACAATCTACTAAAGTTGAAGATATGTACATCTTATGACTGTGTAATTCTACTCCTAGATTTCTATCCAACTGAAATACATAAAAATCTTCATTAAGAAACACATATTAGAACATTCATAAAAGCATTAACCCTAATAGGCCCAAACTGGAAATTACCAAAACCAACAGCAAGAGTGAATAAATTCATATTTATATAATGGAATAGTATTTGGCATTAAGAATGAACAAATTACAACTTCATAGAGCTAAGGATGACTCTTACCTAAAAATGCTCAACAAAAACCAGCACACAAGGGCCGGCCCGTGGCTCACTCGGGAGAGTGCGGTGCTGATAACACCAAGGCCCCGGGTTCGGATCCCATATACGGATGGCCAGTTCGCTCACTGGCTGAGCGTGGTGCTGACAACACCAAGTCAAGGTTTAAGATCCCCTTACCGGTCATCTTTAAAAAAAAAAAACCAGCACACAAAATGCATACATATGATTCTATTTCTATAAAGTTCAAAATTAGGCAAAATCAATATTCGGTCTAATAAGTCAGGGTAGTAGTTGGTCTGACTGGATATGTGGTAAAGTAGAAGGAGGCATGAGGAGGCTTCTGAGGTTTTGGGGTGCTGGTAATGCTATTTGTTGACTGAGATGCGGCTTACATGGGCTTGTTCACACTGAAATTTTGAGATGCACATATGTATGGAGTTTTACACTTTTCTGTATACATACTGACTTCAAAATACTTTTAAAAATACTTTAAAAATTAAAGAAAATTCTATCAGCATATTTATGCAATATTTCAGCCTATGGAGAACAAAAAGGAAAACTACTGAATGTGGAGGTTAGGCCATTTGTATGGTGTTTCTACTCACCTTTGTCCTGTAATGCAATTTGTTGTTTATGCAACAAGGCAACCTCCCGTCCTAAAGCTTTCTTCTGTCTTTCCAGTTCATTTCGAAGCACCAAAATTTTTAATTGAAGGCATTCATTTTCTTTTTTCTAAATAGATAAAATCACAGGTAAATTTATGAATATAAAACTCATGACTATAAATAATTAAACACTCCAATGTTTCAAAATAAATAATGGTTTAAAGCACTTTAATATTCATCAAACCTACGGATCTTATGAGTAACTTCATTATCAGTGGCCATCATGTCAATGGAAAGAATATAGAAATAAGCAAAAAATAAGAACAGAAATGAACCTTAAGTCTGAGTACAGTCCTAAGGATCCAAAAGCCACTACAATATCTCATGTCCCTTCCCTGACATCACAATACAATAAGATAAAAAATTATCAATAACAAAGAAATGGAATTCTCAAAAAGTTAAACATAGAGTTACCATATTACCCAGCAATTCCACTCCTGGGTATATAGCCAAAAGAACTGAAAACATGTCCACACAAAAATAATTGTTTATAGCAGCATTATTTATAATAACCAAAAAGTATAAACAACCCAAATGTCCATCAACTGATGAATGAATAAATAAAATGTGGTATATCCATGCAATCAAATATTATTTTGCAATAAAAGGAAGTTAAGTACCGACACATGCTACAACATAGATGAACACTGAAAACATTATTCTAAGTTAAAGAAGCTAGTTTAAAAAGGCCACATACTGTATAACTCCATTTATATAAACTATCTAGAACAGGCAAATACATAGAAACAAAAAGTAGATTTCCATTCTTTCAAAGATCTACCTCCCTGCTCATATCAGAGAAGGCCAAGTGCGGACCTGGGGCTTTCATCCCTGCTAGGCAATAATCAGCCAAGCCCCTTGTAGCATCAGTGGACACTACTGGACTTTTACCACTCACCTGGCAGTAACAAGATAATTCTCTTCCTCCCTGATGGGATATCAGAGGAAGCCTAGTGGAAAGTCAGAACTTTCACTACTACACAGCACTATCAGGCCACCCTTCTCCATGTGATACCAGTGGAAGCCTTGTGGAAAGCAGTAACGAGGCACTCCTACTCCTGCCAGTTAAGAAGGTATCAATGGAGGCCTAATGGGGAGCCAGAACTCCTACTCCTGGCCAGCATTAACAAGCTCTTTCCCCTCCCACTCAGGTGTCAATGGAGGTTACATGGGGAATCTGGACTTCTACACTCATCCGGAGGTAATGACATGGCATCTTTTCCTTGCCCTACCAGGGAAGAGTCAAAGGAAGCCAACTAAAACAGAAGGTTTAAATAAGATCCAGAGACCCATAACATAATACCCAAAATGTCCAAATTTCAATTGAAAATCTCTCATCATGCTAAGAGTCAGGAAGATGTCAAAGTAAATGAAAAAGGACAATCATTAGATGCCAACACTGAGATGGTAGATATGTCATAATTATTTGACAAAAATCTGAAAGCAGCCATTATAAAAATGCTTTAATATCAAGTAAGAATATGCTTGAAACAAATGAAAATGTAGAAAGTCTCAGCAAAAAAACCAGAAAGTCTCAGTAAAGAAATAAAAGATATAAAGAAGAACCAAATGGAAATTTTAGAACTGAAAGTAACTGAAACAAACTCAGAGGAGATAAAGAAGAGATAGAACAATAGAAACTGCCCAATTTAAACAACAAATAGACTGAAAATAAATAAATAAACAGGGCCTCAGGGACTTGTGGAACTATACCAAAAGAGCTAACATTTGTGTTATCACCAGAAAAAAAGGAGAAAGAGTGAAAGACTGAAAAAGTATTTGAAGAAATAATGGCTTAAAACTTGGCTAATTAGGCAAAAGAAATAAATCTACATATTCAAGAAGCTACTGAATGCCAAAAAGAATAAATCCTATAGAGAAAATGAATGCAAGTAATAACTGGTTCTTTTGAGGGGCTGGCTGGTTAGCTCAGTTGGTAAAAGCATGATGTTGACCATCAAGGTCAAGGGTTTGGATCCCCATACCAACCAGCCATCAAAAATAAAACAACTGATTCTTTGAAAAGTTCAGTGAAATTGATAAAACTGTAGCTAAGCTAACTAAGAAAAAAAGGGGTAAGACAAAAATTGCTAATATGATGAATGAAAGAGGAACCATCACAACTAATCCCACAGACATTTAAAGAATACTATAAACAACACTATGCCCATGAATTTGATAACTTGGATGAAGCAGACCAATTCCTTGAAAGACAATCTACCAAAACTCACACTAGCAGAAATACATAATATGAATAGGCCTATATGTATTAAGAAATTAAATCGACAATAACATCCCAAAACAGAAAATCCCAGGCCTAGGTGGTTTACCGGTGAATTCTACCAAAATATTTAAATAAGCAGCAATATCAGTTCATTAAAATCTCTTCCAGAAATAAGAAGCAGAGGCAACATGTCCTAACTCATTCTATGAGGACAGCATCACCTCAACATGAAAACCAGACAAAGACATCACAAAATACAAGCAAATCGAATCCAACAATGTATAAGCAGAAATATACACCACAGCCAAATGAGATTTATTCCAGGTATGCAAGGCTGGTTTGACATTCAAAAAGCAATTAATATAATTCATTACATCAACAGGCTACATAAGAAAATTCATATCATCATATCAATAGATGCAGAAAAAGCATGTGACAAAATCCAACACCCATTCACAATAAAAACTTTCAGCAAACTAGGAATAGAGGGGAACTTCCTCAACTGGTAAAGAATATCTACCAAATAACCTACAGCTAACATCATACTTAATGGTGAGAAACTAGATGTTTTCCTCCTAAGTTTGAGACCAACACAAGAACATCACCTTTTACCACACCCATTCAACACAGTTGTACTTGAAGTCCTAGCTAATGCAGTAAAACAAGAAAAGGGAGAAAAAGCTATACAGACTAGGAAAGAAAAAAATAAAACTGGCTTTGTTTGCAGATGGTATGTTTGTCTATGTAGAAAATTCCAAAGAATTGACCAAAAAACCCAAACAAATAAAAACTTCTGGAACTAATTAGCAATTATGGCAAGGTTGCATACGGGTTTAATGTATACAAAAGTCAGTTATTTTCCTATGTAACAGCAATGAACACTGTAATTTGAAATTAAAAACATAACGCTTTATATTAGCATAAAAAATTAAATACTTAGGTATAAATCTAACAAAATACATACAAGATCTATATGAAGAAAACTACAAAACTCCAATGAAAGAAATCAAAGAAGATCCAAATAAGTGGAGAAGCAGTCCATATTCGTGGATAGGAAGACTTAATATTATTAAGACATCAGTTTTTCCCAGGTTGATCAATAGATTTCCTAAAATCCCAATAAAAATTCCAGCAAGATATTTTGTTAATGTCAACAAACTGATTCTAATATTTACATAAAGGTAAAAGACCCAGAATAGCCAACACAATATTGAAGGAGAGGAACAAAGTCAGAGGACCGACGGTACCCAACGTCAACACTTAATGTAAAACTACAGCTGTGATGTGGGTAAAAGAGCAGATAAATAGATCAATGAAACAGAATAAAGCGCCCAGGAATAGACCCACACAGATAAAATCAAATGATCTTTGACAAAGAAACAAAAGCAATTCAATGGAGAAAGGATAGTTTTTTCACCTAATGATACTGAAATAATTGGAAATCACTGGACAGCCAATGTGCAAAAAAAAAAGAAAGAAAGAAAGAAATCTAAGTATAGACTGAACCTTTCCAAAAATTAACTCAAAATGGGCCACAGACCTAAATGCGAAATAAAAAATTATTCAACTCCTAGAAGATAACACAGGAGAAATTCTAGGCAACTTTGGGAGACTTTTCAAGATATAGCACCTGAAGCAAGATCCATGAAAGAGGTAATCGATAACTTGGACTTCATTAAAATTAAAAACTTCTCTGCAAAGATAATGAAAAGACAAGGCACAAACTGGGAAAAAATCTTCACAAAACACATAACTGATAAAGAACTGGCATTCAAAATATACAAAGAATTCTTAAAACTCAACAAAAAGAAAACAACCCAATTAAAAAATGGAACAAAGATCTAAACACTTAGCTCACCAAAGAAGATATGTAGATGGCAAACAAGCACATGAAATGATGCTCAACATGATAGGTCATCAGGGACTAGCAAATTAAAACAACAATGAGATACAACTACACACCTATTAGAATAACTAAAATCCAAAACTCTGATAACACCAAATGCTGACAAGGATATGGAGCATCAGGAACTCTCATTCTTCACTGGTGGGAATGGAAAATGGTACATATACAGCCACTTTGGAAGACAGTCTGGCAGTTTCTTATAAAGCTAAACATAGGCATACTATACTATCCAGTAATTATGTTCTTAGATATTAACCTGGATGAGTTGAAAATTTATATGTCCACTCAAAAACCTACACACAAATGTCTACAGAAACTTTATTAATAATTGCCAAAACTTGGAAACAACCAAGATGTACTTCAATAGGTCAACAGATAAACACATACAATGGAGTATTATTCAGTGATAAAAAGAAATGAACTATCAATCTATGAAAAGACAGGAGAAGCCTTAACTGCATATTGCTAAGTGAAAGAAGTCGGTCTGAAAAAGCAACATACATACGATTCCCACTATGTGACATTCTGGAAAAGTAAAAACTATGGAGACAGTAAAAAGACCAGTGGCTGCCAGGGGTTCAGGAGGAGGAAAAAAGGGATTAATAGGTTGAGCACATGGATTTTTAGGGTAGGGAAACTATTCTGTATGATACTTTAAAGGTGGATGCATGAAATAATGCATTTGTCAAAACTCATAGAACTGTATAACACAAAGAATGAACCCTAATGTAAACTATGGACTTTAGTTAATAATAGTGTATTGATTTATCAGTCGTAACAAATGTACCACCATAGTACAAGATGTTAAAGAAATTGGAGGCAGTGTATATGGGAACTCTTTGTACTTTCTGTACAATTTTTCTATAAACCTAAAACTTCCTTTTAAAAAGCTTATTTTTGAAAGTCATAGAAATGGACACAAAAAGTCAATTTTTCTGAAAGTTCATTAATGAAAACAAAATCTCTGACACACCTTACCAGCCAGAGATATAATTAAATTTGTCAAGTTTGTTAACTTATCTTTCTGTATAAATATTTCCTAATTAAATCTATAGTACACCATGGTTTAAACTTTCCTCAGACTCCTTTTTTCTCTAAATACCTTGCTCAAATCTGTCTCCAGATACAAATCTGAAACCCTCTCCCACAGTGAACATATAACATGCATGTGTATACACACAATTACTGCACTATGAATGTATATGCTCTTCTTTCCTACTTGTTATCGAATATGTTAATAATATACTTTCTTAATTTTTCATGACATAAATTTTAACCAAAGAGCAGTTTGGCTATACCTGGTGAGTATTTATTTACTTCCAAAGGTATATAGTAGCTAATTAAAATTGTAACTTAAAAAAAAAAATCCATTACTTAATTAATACATTACCAAGACCTGGGATAAGCTGGTGGAAAACTTTAATTTTTCTTTTCTTTCTTTCTTTTTTTTTTTTTTTTTTTTTGCTGCTGGCAGGTGGAAAACTTTAAAAGGAAAAAGTCAGTATCTCGATTTGATTCATAGACAATGAGGAAGCCTGACAACTCAGTGAGATGCATTATGACACGGCCTTGTTGAAACAAGGGGCATGAAAAATGATTTTTGGCAGTTGTGTTGAAAGTACTTGACAGCAATCATTTCTCACCCAAAGTGCATTCTTCCTCATCCCTGAAATACTGATTCAAAACAGATGGCATGATCATCCATTAGGCATTCAAGCCAAAAAACAAGCAGAAAAGCTTATTTCCAATAATCAGTATTATATTTGACTCAAAAAGTCTATGAAATAAGCCTTTACAAAGAATGTTCCTAAAGCAATTTTTCTTAACAAAGCCAACATTTATAAAGGACCTACTACATGCTTCTAGATGAATGAGAAATGGTCTCTGCTTTTTAAGAATTTAGGTCTACTGGAAAAAGCCATTTTGCCCTGCCAACCCACTGTAAAAACAAAGACCAAAAATCAGTGAGGTTCTAAAGCATGGAAGCAACCCAAATGCCTATCAATAGATGAATTGATAAGCAAAATGAGGTATATACAAATAACCGAATATTATTCAGCCCTTAAAAAGGAAATTCTGTAATATGCTACAACATAGATGAACCTTGAGGACACTGTGCTAAGTGAAATAAGCAGTCATAAAAAGACATATACTATATGATTTCATGTATATGAGGTACTTAGAGTAGTCAAAATCATACAGACAGAAAGTAAGTGGTTTCCATGGGCTAGGAGTAGTGGGGAAAGGGGAGTTAGTGTTTAATGGGTACAGAGTTTCAGTTTTACCAGACAAAGAGAGTTTTGGAGATGGGTAGTGGTGATGGTTGTACAACATTATAAATGTAATTAACACCACTGAATTGTACATTTAAAAATGATTGAGATTGTTAAGTTTTATGTTATGTGTATTTTGCAATAAAAAAATTGGGGGAAAAGTCTATGAGGTTGCTTATCATGAAAGAAAGGAACCAGGAAAAAATTGGGGTTTTCTTTAGCAATCCAATAATGTTATCAGGAAGCCTAGGTGTTCTTACATCACTGAGGAAAAAAATAAGTCTTAAGAAACAATCTTTTTCCACAAAGAGCTAGGTGTTCAATTTCCTTAACTTGAATTTTTCTACAAAATATATAAATTGAGTTCTACCTGGACAGAGAAAGAAAAATAGAGAAAAAGAAAACCAACTCTTCAGAGAACACAGGGATATGCCTGGCTAGAGGGTTAAACTGTTCTATTCTAGGTTACACACTCAAATTGGGATGTTTTCTAGACTCAAAGAACTAAGGTTACAAATTAATCTAATACTAAGCTAATACAGGAAGGCGTGTATATAGTGTTTTGTGTTATGGTTCATGTGCAGAAACTGGCCCATTTACAGAAATATTTCAACAAATCATTCAAAACCAAAATTCTTGGCTCTAATTTCTGATAAGTAAACAAACCCTGCCCATGTGGGATCTGGTTCTGCTTCCTTTCTAATGCATCAACGACAAGCTGCTCAAAGATCACAGTGTTCTATAAGTATCTTCCAATGGGTTTCAGTGTTCTATTTATCTGTTTACTCCATAATGTCACATATTTATCTTCAATGGATCACTTTTAATTGGATTTTAGTGTTTTTATACAACACTGTAAATTAACTGAAAATCACAGATACATTTATCTATATGCAAACATACACTTTCCTATTTATGGGTTTTTACCAAAAAACAAAAACAAAAACCATGGGCAATGTTAAACATTTATTTCAGAATGACAGACTAATCTGTAAATAACATTAATGGAAACAAATATTTTCTTATAGATCATATTGGAGCGAAAAAGCCTTAGGCAAAAGTTCTTAATGAATGGTCCAGGGTATCATGAGGGTTTCTGAGACCTTTTCAGAGTCTATGAGATAAAAAAAAATTTTCATAATAGCACTAAGCTGTTATGTCTCTTTTTCACTCTCACTTCCTCATAAGTGTATAGTGGAATACACCAGAGTCTATCAGATTTGAGATATTGCAACAGGTTTACTTCAGAAGTAGACGTGAGAATTCAGGTGTCTTTTATAAAGCTAGACATTAGCTTAATAGAACTTAAAAATTCACAAAAATTTAAAACAATGCAACTCTAAAATTTTCTGTTTAGAAAACTATTTTTCATAAAGACGTTAACATGTGATGGGTTTATTATTGGCATGATAAAAAGAATTAGGAAATTAATATTTTTTAAATTTCTCAGATTTAATTTCTAATACTATAAATATCAACAGATATACCCTAAGTTCTTTGATACTATCACAATTTTAAAGAGTGTAAAGAGGTCTTGAGACCAAAAAGTTTGAGAATTGATGGCTGAGGGTATATGTTATATTCATCTACAGTAGTTCCCTCCACCCCCAAATTGGAAATAATTAACAACCTGAAAAAAAAGTTCTAGAATTACAGCAGTTGTTCTAAAAATTAACAAATTTTACTTTTAAATGTCATTTATAGGTTGTTTCTATTGCACTTACATCTGGTCAACCACTAAAAAAAAAAGATTTCCTCAGAAAATATTTCATTCAATCCATTAGTTACATAGACTCAGTGACAATATCAGGCCTAGACCCAGATCTAGATAGGGAGATAAAGCAAAATATGTATAATAATGTATAGGAGTTCTGCTTCTAGTATAGGAGAATGAGCACCTAACAAACTGGTCCTCCCATAAAAAACAGCTATAGATTCTGGATAAAATACGTAAGTAAAGCTATTACTTGAGGATTCTGGAGATTGATCAATGGCAGGCATACAAGGGTACTTCAAAAATCTCATGGAAAGATTTGTATCACCTTTTAATTCTATTCTCCCACGAACTTTCTGAAGTACCCTCTTTTTTTTTTTTTTTTCTATTTAAAAAGACGACCGGTAAGGGGATCTTAACCCTTGACTTGGTGCTGTCAGCACCACGCTCTCCCAAGTGAGCCACGGGCGGGCGCTGTACCCTCTTATTTTGAAGGGAAGTCAGAACTTGGTATAAGCAACCAACACACAGAGAGAATTTCCCCTTTTCTGTGGCTTTGCCCTAATAGTGGCTGCAAACTCCAACATAAAACAAACTGTCCTTTCCCACTGGAGGAACCAGGGGAAAGAGGTCAGGCAACCAAGGCTGCCATAATGGAGGGAACCCCAAATTCTGTTTAAATTCAGTCTAAGTCTCTGACTAAATCCTAAGCCTCACATGCATGAAGCAAACAGAAAATAGCTTGTACCTAATGGTAAAAGAACTAAACTGAAATCTGAGCCAATGTCCATTGCAGACATGACAGTTGGAACCTAACCAAATTAACTACCTGTTAAAATAAAAACATCAACATTCTTTGGAGCAAAGTAACAAAATCCAGAGATTCCACCAAATTACATTCACAATGTCCAGGACACTATGCAATATCACCTAATATATGAAGAGTCAGTAAAATGTGACTCATTGTCTGAGGAAGAGACAACCAACATATGCCAACCTCAAAATGACCCAGATGTTAGAATTATCAGAAAAATACTTTAAAGTCACTCTAATAAATATGCTGAGACAAATAGTAGACTGTTCTCATAATGAATAAAAAGATATGGAATCTCAGCAGAACTAGAAAATATTTAAAAGATCCAAGAGACTTCTGCTTCTGGGCAACAGAACAAGAAAAAAGGAACACTGCCCAACTAATTTTACCAAGCTACCATAATCCTAATACCAAACTCTGATAAAGTATTTTAAAACACTGCATCCCAATATCTCTAATAAATATAGGTACAAAAATCCTTAAACTATCACCAGACCAAATACAACAAGATACAAAAGGGATTACATAGTGTAATCAATTCGTGTTTATTCCAGAAATGCAATGTTAAACATTTGAAACTATATCAATGTAGCTCACCATATTAACAAATTAAAGGAAAAAATGATATGCTCATTTCAATAGATGTAGAAAAACCATTTGACAAAATTCAACATCCATTCATGACTAAAAACTCAGAAATTAGGAATAAGGGAGAACTTCCTAAAATCAATAAAGGGTATTGCTAACATTATATTTAATGGAAGGAGGAATTGTTTTTCCCTTAAACCAGGAATAAGGCAGAGGTTCACGTTTTTACCACTTTCTTTCAACATCGTACTGGATGTACTAGTATTGAAATAAGGCTGAAAAATTAAACAGAGGGCATAAAACTGTCCAAATTTGCAGATACGACTGTTTACAAAGAAAATCCCAAGCAATGTACAAAATACCAACCATAACTAATATAAGAAGACTGCAAGATACAAGATCAGTAAATTAAAATTAATTACATTCTTATATACTAGCAGCAAACAAATGGAAAATAAAAATTCAAAAATAATTCCATTTGCAACAATTCCTCCTCCCCCAAACACTCCCATAAAACACTTAGGAATAACTCTGACAAAAGACGTCCACAATCTCGATGGTGAAAGCTTTAAGACACTATGGAGCAAATTAAAGAAAGTTCTAAATAATAAAAGAGATACATGCCATGTTCATGGACTAAAGGACTTCATATCATTAAGATGGCAGTTCTGCATAGTTTTATCTACAAAACCTTATCAAAATTCAAGCAGGTTTTTTTTTTTGTAGTAATTGATAAAGTGATTCTAAAATTCACTTGGAAAAACAAAGAACCTAGAAAAAAACAAAGGAATTTAAAAAAAAAATAGTTGGAAGACTCACCCCATCTGGTTTTAAGACAATGAATCTACAATAATAAGAGAGTTTGATATTGGTGAAAGATAGACATTTAGATCAATGGAATAGAATCAGGAATCCAGAAATACATGTACACATATATAGTCAATTGATTTTAGACAAATGTGTCAAGGCAATTAAATGGGGAGAAGAAAGGCTGTTCAACATATGATGCTAAATCAAATGGATATCCACACAGAGAAAAAAAAAATTTACCTTTATTTCACCTTGTACAAAAAATTAACTTGAAATGGATCATGGATCTAAATGTAAAGCCCAAAGCTATAAAACTGCTAGAACAAAACACAGGAAAAAACTCCTGTGACATTGGGTTAGGCAAAGATTTCTTATACAGAACTTGAAAAGCATGAACATAAAAAGTTAAAGTAAAATAAAGTAAAATTAGATTTCATCAAATTTAAAAACTTTTGCTCTTTAGAAAACATCACTAAGAACACAAAAAGTTAAACCACAGACCAGAAGAAAATATTACCAACACACACATAAGAAAAAGGACTTGTACAGAAACACACACAAACACACATACTCTCTCTCTTACACAACCCCAAAATAAGACAGAAGACAAAATCCCAATCAAAAATGAGAAAAGAAATCTGAAACTACTTTACATGTACACCAGGACTGAACAAACAAATAAATAAATTATAGATAATGAGAGCCAGGTTTCTCACTATCAGAAAAATATACTATAAGTAAATAAAGTGAGGGGGAAGCTAGAATGAACCTTGTGGTATTGGAGTTGAAAACACTGTATGAACTTGTTTATTTAAATATATATAGAGACGGATGCATGTGTATGCTAAGCTCTGTCCACTGAGAGGGCCCAGAAGCAGTTACAAACCAGTAGTAAGGAACAAGCATATTCACTGCCCAGATCTTGTTTCTAAATACCATTACCCAGTGAAAGGAACAGGGCTCCTTGGAGAAATGGCTGATTCTGGGGCTGGAACAAGGAAAGTACAAGACGAGCCTGGGTCACACAGTACCAGAGAGTACAGAAGTACTTTAAAAAAGAAACAAAAAAGAGATGGGGCATATCAAAAAAACACAAGAGCCAACTTGAAAGATCTCTCAATGGCCAAATTCACAAGTTGGGTAAAAAAATAAAAAACATAGCACTGGATTATAACCCAAAGTATAATATACATATACATCTGTCCATACTAATAAATAAATGATTGAATAAATAAGTAAACAGTGGGAGAAGGAACAAATCTTCCTCACAAAAAACTCCAAATAATATATGTAGATTCTCCCCCCTCCAAGAGGTGGAGCTTAATTCCCTTCCTCTTGATTGTAGACTGGACTTTATAATTTGTTTTCAAAAATACAGTATGGAAAGGGAACTTTATAGTGGAGAAAATGAGAGATACTATCTTAACCAAACGATCAAGGTTAACATCAACAGTGATGGTGATTTTAAAAAAAGGAAAATCTGAGAAACTGTCATAGATCAGAAAAGACTAGGAAGATATGATGCTTAAATCTAATATGGTATCCTAGACTGAATACTGGAACAAAAAAAGGGCATTAGAACCCAGCCTAATCATGACAAAATCATCAGACAAATTCTGATTGAGGAATATTCTATAAAATACCTGACCTGTAATCCTCAAAACCCTCTCTCTGTCAAAGTCACTGAAATTAAGGAAAGTCAGAAATTTTCACAACCTAGAAGAGCCTAAACGTAGTATGGTTTCTTGGATGGGATTCTGGAACACAAAAGCAATATTAGGTAAAAGCCAAGGAAATCTGAATAAAGCATGGACTTTGGTTAATGATAATTTATCAATACAGGTTCATTAATTGTAATAAATGTACCATATTAAAGTAAGATGTTAATAATAAGAGAAATTGGGTGTGGAGTATACAAGATAAGTCCCTGTACTATATTTGTAACAATTCTGCAAATCTAAAACCATTCTAAAATAAAAAGTTTCTGTGGCTGGCTGGTTAGCTCAGTTCGTTAGAGTGCAGCCTTAAAACACTAAGGTCATCAGTCTGGATCCCAGTACAGCCCAGCCACAAAAAACAAAAAGTTAAATAAATAAAAACTTTATGTATTTTTAAAAAGGACATTAATGAAAACAATAATAAAACCTGAATAAAGTCCATAGTTAATATTAACATATCAACTTTAATTTCTTGGTTTTGACCATGTACCATGGTTATATAAGATGTTAATATTTAGAAAACTGAATGAAACTGGATGAAAGGCATATGGAAACTCTATGAATCTTTGCAAGTTTTCTGTTAACCTAAAATAGTTTAGCTTTTTAATGGGCAAAAGTATTTGAACTGACACTTCTTAAAAGATACACAAGTGACCAATAGGACTTGAAAAATGCTCATGACAGAAACACAATTTAGAACCAAAATGAAAAACTCTACATTATTGTTAGAATGGTTAAAATTAAAAAGACAGACCTCTTAATGAAATGAACAAATTCTCGAAAGACATAAACTACCAAAGTTCCCTCAAGAAGAGGATAACTTGAATAACCCTTTAATTATTAAGAAAATTGAATTTCTAGTTTAAAACCTTCCCACAAAGAAAACTCCAGGCCCAGGTGGCTACAATGGTAAATTCTACCAAATATTTAGGAAATAATTCCAGTTCTACACATATTGTTCTAGAAAATAGAAAAGGAGAAAACATTTCCCCCAACAGTGTGTTGAGGCCAACATTATCCTGACAACAAACCAAACTAACAGAGCACAAGAAAACAAAACTATAGACCAATATTCTTCATGAATATATATGCAAAAATCCTTTAAAAGTTTTTAACAAATTGAATCCAGTTGCTGTTGACTGAACTGTGTACCCCAAGTTTTATCTATTAGAGGTTTGATTCCCACTATGACTGTTAAGAGGATAGGAAATCCTATTATGATAACTGAAAGGTGGGACCTTGAAGAGGTGATTAAGTTTATGGTTTAATGGTGACCATGAGCATAGTTCGGAGGGCTTTAAAAGGACAGTGCAGGAGGAACTCACTCTCTTTCTACTTTGCCATTTTCTACCATGTGAGACCCCTGCATTGCTGTAAAGTCACCACCAAAGAAGACCCTCACCAGATGTGTTCCCTGGACTTTGGATTTCCCAGCCTCCAAAACTGTAGGCAATAAATATCATTTTCTTACAAATTTCCCAGTTCCAGGCATTTTATTATAAGCAACAGAAACAGACTAATACAACAGTAATATGCATAAAAAGAATAATTCATCATGACCAAGAGGGTTTCCCCCAAGAATACAAAGTTGGGTTAACATTCAAAAATCAACTAAGGGGGCTGGTTGGTTAGCTCAGTTGGTTAGAATGCAGCCTTGTAAACACCAAGTTCACAGGTTCAAATCCCCATACTTGCCAGCCACCAAAAAAAACCAAAGAAACAAAACAAAAACAAAAAAAAATCAGCCAAGGTATTTCACCATAATACTAGAAGAAATAAGAAAAAGCATACAATTATCTCAACAGATACAGGAAAGGCATTTTATAAGTAAAAATTTAAGATGACAACAGCAGAAATTTCATAAGAAACATGATTAAATGCCAAAAGGCGGGGGGGGGGGGGGGGTTGATGTAATGTGAGACAATGCCAAATCTTTGTAAGGCATCAAGTACTGTAGTGGTTTGAAGAGTGTCCCACCAAAACTCACTGAAGTTTGAACTGTGTCCCCCAAGTTTTACTTAGTAGAAACTTAACACACACTGTGATTGTTAAGAGGGTGGGAAATCCTATCATGGTGAAAGGTGGAGCCTTGAAGAGGTGATTGGATAGTAGGACTGTGCAGTAGTGAATGGATTAAAAAATGGTGGTCAGGGGCATGGTTCTGAGGGCTTTAAAAGAAGAGGAGAGTCTGTCTGTCTGTCTCTCTCTCTCTGTTTCCACTGTCTTGCAATGAGAGACGCCTGGGTCACTGTCACCACCAACAGATGTGTTCCTTGGACTTTGGACTTCCCATCCTCAGAAACTGTAAGCAATAAATTTTGTTTTCTTTCTAAATTACCCAGTTCCGGGTATTTTGTTATAAGAAACAGAAATGGACAAATACAAGTATAGACCCAATTTTTTATAAAAGAGTTAATTACATGTGGTCTTAGAAGATAATCTCATTTCTTTCAACATCAAATATGCCTCCTCACTGTATTTTTACTTAGGCTAAGATTTAATTCTCATACATTGAAAGCATTTAGGTTAGAATATAATTAATGGCCTTGTGTAGAGGATTCATAATGCAAATGTACTTCAGAGGGCCTGGTTTTCCAAAGCCTTGCAGTTTCAAATACTGACCTTGCAAAGGACAGGAAATTTTCCCCAGGCTATTGAGTCTCTGTTGCAAGATAAGAATCATAACACAGCAAGGCTGCTGGTTCAAAGACAGAAGGGTTACTAATTGATATGTAAAGTTACTAAAAAGCTGCTGGAGGGAGAAGGAATGTTTGCTAAATCAAGCCTTTGTTAGTGGATCACTTAACTGTCTAATAGAATGTCATCTGACTTGTTTTTACTGAATGGTACCAGCTTCTATTGTAAAAACTTGTTAAACTGTACTTAGCAAAACTCCACCTATGTGTCTCTTCCTGTAACTTCTTGGTCTGGAGAATAAATGCAGGAAGAGAACACCAATTCATGGTTAATTTCCCAAATGGAAGGATGCCTTACACTTGAGGGTCCTGGGATATTAACCCCTTTCTGGGGCTTCTCACTGCTCAAAAGAGATGGGCTTTGAGTAATCTTTGGTGGCTCTGTCACCCAGGGGAAAAGGGGTGACAAATCCATGGGAGGCAAAGCAACAGCCTTGGACCAATTTGTTAAGGGAATGACAAAAAAAGATAAAAGTAAAGGTTTCTTATATGCTACATACAGGAAAACCTTAAAGTGACTAATTAATATGTAGATGGCATTATCCCCTGAAAGGAGACAAGTAAACCAAACTCCCTGTCTGTATCTGTCAAATGATTATGGGAAAGTTGCTTCCCTTCTTCAAGTCTCTTTTTCCTGTCTTTTTATAAGAGGACATAATGCCAGATTCATTCTGTAATTCAACAAATAATTATTTAGTGACTACTATGTGTCAAACACCTTTCTACACACCGGGGATAAAGCAATGAAAAAAAAAAAAAAAAAAAGACAGAAATCCCTCCCCCTCATAGAATTTAGAGACAGAAAAATATGTAAAATACTTATCACGGTAAATGGTATAAATACTGCGGAAAAAAATAAAGCAGGAAAGGGGACAGAATGTACTGATGGGGCTGTGATTTTAAATGGGTTATTAGGTAAATACATGATTTCTAGGTTCCCTTTCAGTTAAAAAATCCAATGATTTTCTTCTTTTTTGACTAGGAAGCATAAAAATATACAATGAACCTCCGAACCAGACCTCTTTAAACTCATACATTCTATCACCTTGATCTGTGTGTCACCACTTATATTTTAGAAAAACAAGATTAAACATACATTTTTTCATACTGAGACAAAGCATATGCTGTCATTTAATGAAACAAGTAATTTCCCAGTCTTGCCTTGGGAGAGGAAAATAAGAAAAATAAAACCTAGCAATTTCTCCCCAGTCAAAAGTTCTAAAAATGTAGCATTTTTGTAAACTACAGAAAGGATTAAAATTAGTTATTTTTTCTCCCCTTCCATTATATTTATGATCTGGAATTTGGTCCTTTATTGGGCCTAAGTTATAACAAAAGATGGTTTAACAGCATCTCTGAAATGGAGAATTTTTCATAGACAAGGAAAGTCATACGAATGATAAGAATTACTACTACAGTTATTGTAACTACCATATTTTGCATGTTTACTATGTGCCACATACAGCAGTAGCTACATATTAGGTTGAACTATGAAATTGCCAGCATACAAAATATGGAAAAAAATAACTAATTTTAATCCTTTCTGTAGCTTACAAAAATGCTACATTTTTGAAACTTTTGACTGGGAGAAATTGCTAGGTTTTATTTTTCTTATTTTCCTCTCTCAAGGCAAGACTGGGAAATTACTTGTTTCATTAAATAACAGCATATGCTTTGTCAAATTCAATGACAGAGAAATCTGTGTAGGTTAATTGCATTGCTGCTTTACTACAGTTCTTCTATTACATTATTATCTCGAGCAAATCTTCAAGGTAACATGGAGATTTTGTCTGGGGTAGTAAAGGCCCTTTGTCAAGCTGATAGTGGTACAAATGACAACTGGAAAGTGCTGCCTATCTGAGATAATGAGTTCATGCAAACAAATATTTAATTTTATCTAGGACTTAATTTGATGAATTAAATTTTAAATATCTTAATCCATACCACAAATTTCCTCAAAAGCTATTTATAACCATGTGGCTTCATTTTAAGAAAAGCCACTATTCTGTTTACAAATACAGAATCTGCATTTCAAAATTGACATTTTTTTTCTCCACTAGGGAAGAGTATAAAGCAACCCAAAATTATAATATCTTGGGTTGGGATTTCTATTTATTTGGAAATGCCTCACTAAAGAATATTTCCCAAAAGAGAACACTGTCCACAAACCAGCCTATTACGCTAAATCCAAATAATTTTTAAATTCATTTTTAAAAAGTAGATTAGTCCCTATAGTTTATTTTTTCTACTGGCAGCTATTTTTCATTCACTATACAGTTCAGGTTTACAGTTCGCAATTATGTCATTAATATAATAGTCTGTTAATGATCTTGTAAGTAATTTTACATAATTTAAAGTTTCTTCTAGCAGAATAAAGCAAGCACTTTGTACGTTGCATTATTAGCAGATGGAAAAGTTTGTTTCCAACATTTAAATGCCAACAAAAGTCTCAGTAAAATATTAAGAAAAATAATAATAATAACTACTACCTAAAGTTTTCTGGACAAAAAAATTAATCCAAGAATGATAATTCCCTTTAGAAAACAAGGAGTTTCAAAAATAAATATACAAAAACCTACCAGGTCATTGCTTGTAGATGTGAGTCTTAGTTTTTCTTCAATTTCCTTTCCAATTTTCTGAACAGTTACCTGAGTCTGTTTAATTGCACACTGGGCTCTATGAAGCCTAGAAATACAAATTGTAGAAAAATTTAAGTGAATTAATTATATTAACTTTCAACACAAAGCCAAAGATATAAATGACAAACCTTCCATGATAAATGGAATTGATAATGAACTCAAACTGATTCTCAATTCTCTAGCATTTTTACAATGAAATAACAGGGACTACAATAAATCCTAAAATGATAAAGCTCTAAAACACCATTTCTATAACTGCCTGACTGCCTCTGATATATTGAGAGCTAGGATGAAGAATTCACAGACGTCTGAAAGAGCTCTTAGCTAAAAATTAATATATAAATTCACACACACACACACACACACACACACACACACACACACAAACCGGCGGGGGGGGGGGGAAGAAGATATAACAACCACAATTATTTGAAGTTGATACGACAAGCAAACAGAAAGGACATTTTTGGGGGGGAGGGGGGAGGGAGAAGGGAGGGAGGTTTTGGTGATGGGGAGCAATAATCAGCCACAATGTATATCGACAAAATAAAATTTAAAAAATAAATAAATAAAAAATAAAAAAAAAAAAAGAAAATAATCTGGTCAAGTCCTATCATTTCACAGATGGGGAAGTTGAGACCCACAAAAATTAAGTGGATTGCTAAAGTCACCAAGAGAGTATAACTGCTATCAAAGCTGACTATTACTTACGGGGATTGATAAAGAAAAAAAGAATTCACAATAATCCCAATTAAGAAGGATGAATCAAAGTAGCCAACACTCTGAAACATACGAATAAACAAAATTATACAAAAGACAAAGTAACAAGAGGATGTAAATATTGGACCAACATTTAAACAGCAACTACATTCTCGGTGAGTACTCGTCAAGGTATAGTGAAAAAATTAAGAGCTATTTTTCTTTTTGACATTAATTATGGTTTTGTGGGTGTTTTGCTTTTTGGTCTCTTTGTCTTTAAATATAGCTCATAAATTTCTTACATATTTCCATACCAAAAAGTGGTCAGACTGTCTTTATTTGTAGATGACATGATTGTCATGTGAAAATCATTAGGAATGTACATAAGAACTATTAGAATTAATAAGCAAATTTGGCAAGGTCATAGGATTCAAGGATAACGTACAATAAAATCAATTATATTTCTACATATTAGCCACAAACAATTGAAATACAAAACTTAAAAAACAATAACTTTACAATAGCATTAAAAAACATAGAATATAGCTTCCAGTCAAAATGGCAGAATAGATGGTCCCCAGTGTCACTCTCTCCCACAAATCAACCAATTTAAAACTATTAAAAGCAATGACAGCCAAGCTGGGCCGCTAGAGCTCGGGGGAAGATAAGCAGAGACCTACGGAGTGCATGAAGGCAGGAGAAGCCACAATGAGAGAAAGAAAGGATGGCTCCAACCACTTCGAATCCCAGCTGCTTCAAGGCTGGAGCTGGTGAGCACACGGAGCTAAGGCAGGCAAAAGCTGCAGCTGTGCCATTCCTATGAAGTTGCTTGGAGGCAGCAGGGGAAAAGAGGGTCTTCGTGGCCCTCAGGCCAGCAAGACCACTAATGGGGTTCCCACGGACCCACATAGGAGAGAAGAGCCAAAACAACTGAAAAAAGGAGCCTCTCAGAGGCCCGTGAGTCACTGCAAAGGACTAGCACTCGACCCATCCCATGGGAAGTGTTTGGAGTGTGGGTAGTGGGGGAGACGGGCCCAGCAGGGGCACAGCATGGACAGCTGATCTGCCCTCCACAGGCCCACTCTGTGTAGATTGATCAGGAATACAAAACTGAAGGGGGAGCAGTTTGCTGAAAAGACTCAGGTCTAGACCAGAGTTTCCACACAACTCATGTGTACTGAACCTCAGAAGACCCAGAAGTACCTATAAAGTCAATCATTAAAACCTGAGCTGCACAACAAGCCTTTCCCAGGGAATCAGCAGCAAAACAGCAATTTAGCTCAACCACAGAGCTCAAGTCCTGGTCCCCACAGGAAGTTCCCCCCTTTTAGAACTAAGAAAAGGACAACAAATTAGTTCCAGCACAGAGTTTAAGTGGTGGGAACAGCAAATAATCCAACACAGAACTGAAAGAAAAAACAAAGTACCCACAACCAGAGACAAAGTTTGATATTAACTAGTAAAGGCCTCATATCACCAAAGAACACCAATAAAACCTAGAAGGACCAGAAGCCCCCTCGGCTCCCAAGCCAGGGAGGGAGGAGGGCCAGGGGCCTCAGCCATGCCCCCCGATACCCACAACCAGCCCAGAGACAACCACCAAACTGCTACAGGAAGTACCAGGCTCCCGAGCCAAGGCAGTGGGGGACCAAGAGCCTCAACCATGCCCCCCTGACACCCACAACCAGCCCAACAATGACCACTAAACCACTGATAGAAGCCCCTCGTCTCCCAAGCTGGTTAGTGAGGGGCTGAGGGCTTCAGCCACACCCCCCTGACATCTGCACCCAGCCCAGCAATGACCAAGCCACCACTATAAGCACCCTGGTCTCCTCTGCAAGAATGACGGGGGTGCCACAGGCCCTCAACCACACCCCTCACTATTTCCTTCCCCCTTCTCCTGTCTACCTCCCACCCAACTGCTCTGCAACATCTTAGAATGTAAAAAAAAGTAACATTAATAAATAAACTTGAAAAAATAAAATAAAGCAAAAACATAGAATACTTAGGAATAAAATGAACAAAAGATGTGCAAGATCTGGCCCTGAAATTACAAAACACTGCTAAGATAAAGTAAAAAAGAGCTAAATAAATGGAAAAATACATTACATACATGGACTGGAAGATTCAATATTGTCAGTTTTTCCCAAATGGTTCAGTAGTTTCACAATCTCAATCAAAATCCCAACAGTCTTTGTTTTTTGTAGCAGTTAAGAAGCTGATACTGTAATTTATATAGAAAAGCAAAGAATCTAGAAGTGACAAACCAATCTCGAAATTTGCCAGATTTCAAGGTTTTCTATTTAGTTATATAATCAAGACAATATGGTACTGGCACAAAGATCAAAAAATAGATCAATGGTACAGAATAAAGAATACAGAAATAGATCTACACAACTTATTTTTGACAAAGAAATGAAGGCACATTAGCTGAGAAAAAAGTTTAAACTAAGGTGCTAGAACACTGAATAAACATAGAAAAAAAAATGAATCTCATTCCTACCTCACAGCACACACACACAAATTTAATTTAAAAGGATCATAGTAAATTCAAAAGCTAAAATCATAAAACTTCTAGTAGAAAACACAGAAGAATCTCTTGCAACCTTGGCATAGACAAAGATATATGAAAAGACACAAAAAAATAATCATAAAATTAAAAATGGATAAATTAGACTTTACCAAAATTAGAAATGTCTGTTCATCTAAAGATGACACGAAGAAAATGAAAAAGCAGTCCACAGACTCGGAGAGAATATTTACAAAACATCTCTCTGACAAAGGACTGTGTTTGGAGTATATAAAGAATTCTTACAAATCAGTGAGAAAAAAAAAAAAAGACAATCCAATTAAAAATGGACAAAAGAGTGAAATAAACACTTCACAAAAAAGATATAAGAATGACCAATAAACACAGAGGTGCTAAACATCTTAGTCACCAGGAAAATACAAATTAAATCATTAAGAGATACCATTTTATATCTGTTACAATAGCTAAAATTAAAATGACAACTCCAAATGCTGACAAGAACTTGAATAAATTGCTGGTAAAAGTGTAAAATACCATTTTGAAAAGTTGTTTCTTATAAAGCTAAAAATACATCTAACCTATGGCTTATCAGTTTTATTCATAGGTATTTACCTAAGAAAAATAAAAACAAATACACACAAGAAGATTGGTATAAGAATATTCATAGAAAACAACCCAATCGACCACTAAACAGGAGAATTAATAAACAAATTGAGATATCCTCATACAATAAAAATATATTCAACAGTAAAAAGGAATATACCACTAATACACATAACAATATGGATGGATCTCAAAAACATAATGGTGAGTGAAAAAAGCCAGAAACAAAAAAAGTACATGCTGTGTAATTTCCCTTTATACAAATTCAAGAACAGATAAAGCAATCTATGGTGACAAATCAAGAGTGGCTATTTGCCTATGTGGGGTGGAGATTGACTGATAGGGGGCAGGGGAAACAAAGAAACAATGTGAGGTGATGGAAATGTTCCCTGTCTTGACTGGGGTGAGGAGTACACCCAAACACACAGAATTTACACTTCAGACCTGCACATTTCACTGTGTGTAAATTTTACCCTTGGGGTTTTTTGGTTTTTGTTTGTTCATTTGTTTTTAATTTAATTTAACTTTATCAATATACAATGTGGTTGGTTTTTGTGTCCCTTTACCAAATCCTCCCTCCCCACTCCCACCCATCAACATCATATCTGTTCGCTCATCTTAACAATTTCAAGGAACTGTGATTGTTGTGTCTTCTTCCTGTCCCCATCCCCAGTTTGTGTATTTATTTATTTATTTATTTATTTATTTTTAGCTCCCACAAATAAGTGAGAACATGTGGTATTTCTCTTTCTGTACCTGACCTAACCTGAAAACCATCATATATATGGGAGGTTCATTTTATTAAGGATTTGAGGGCATGAATACCTCTGCCAACATTGTTATTATGACCCTACACACTAAAAATATTCATGGCATATTCTGCACTCTGGAAAACTGCCTGTTAGTTATTGAGGATTTTTTAGTTCATGTAAAAGGGACCAACTCTTGGCTCATGAGATGAGTAATTCAACAATTTCCTCAGGGCTTCTAAGGAATCCAGTAGAGGAAGGAGGTTATACTCCATCCTAGTGCCTCTTGCTCTGGCTATGAATGTGTGTTTAATCTACATTGATTGTGATACTCTCTTACAAAGGCAATTCTAAAGAAATTTATAACTCTGAAGAAGGCCCTTTGTGATGTGCTCCCTGCCTAAATTTCCAGCCTTATTTCCTGATATTCTTTACCTTGCACCCTCAACCACAGCAATACTGAATGCTGGCAATTCTCTAAGCATATCATGCCAGTTCTTATAGCACACAGATATTCAATGCTATACTCAACTTACAACATGTAAAATCAGTCTGTTTCAATTAAAAACAAAACTATGCCATTTCTTGCTTCTGTACCTTCATAAGAACTGTTCCATAGCCCTACAAGTTCTACCCATCCCTTAACAGGTAATTAGACTCCTAATCCATTAAGAAGAAGCTCAAGCATAACCTCTTCTTCAAAGGCCTTCCCCCATCATTCCAGACAGGTAGTCTCACTCCTTCCTCTGGAAATCTGCTGCACTGTGTACATGACACCACAACAAATACTACAGAACAACATTTTTATAGCAACTGTTTATTTCCTTGTCTATTTCCCACTAAATCTTTCTGAGAAAGAAAAATCTCATCCTCTCAGATATATTCCAAATGCTTGGTACAGAATGTGGCACAAAGGAATCACTTAAAATATATTTGCTGACTGAATGTCTAATGTCTGAATATAAAAGCACAGTCCTAAGATTTGATATTTTTTATTGATATCAGTGAGAGATTAACTGAAATATCAACACGATAGTTTTCTATATTTATAACTGCAAAATATTATGTCAAAACAAAAGTCACATAAATTTAAGACCACTCATTCAGGTAGGAAAACATACAACTTTTTACCAATAATTTTATCAGAATTCTAAAAATAATATGCATTATCAACCCAAAGGAGAATGCATATTATTGGAGAAATAACAAAGGAGAAATCAACAAAACAGCCTGTTACTTTAAGAGGGAAAAAGTGCTGCCTAAAACATATTGGTACTATGCAAACAACCTTGTCAAATGGTAAAGACTTTAAAAATAAAAATGATTCATGACCATAATTAATGTATGACTTCAGCTATTTGGCTCTCACTGCTCCAGACGCTTTCTGATCTTACCTTAGGGGCTTAAAACACACAGAGTCACATTTCCTCCAATCTTCTGCGTTATCCAAATAGACTTTCAGAGCCCTGCTACATCAAGACAGAGCTAATAATGTCCCCGTTTCAAATCCAACAGGAGAATAAAAGTGTGAAGTGTTTAGGCTTTTAAAAATGATGGGGGACATCCTGATTCCCCTGGGGATAAAAAGGTAAAAGACTGACAAGAAAAGAAAACAACTGCTTTACCTCTAAACTAGCTGGCCAGTTTCAGAAAAACATTTCTGATTTTGCAAACTATAAAAAGAATCTATAAAGAAAGATAACATAATCATCTAGACATCTGGATGACTGGTCAATACCAACATTGGCTTCCCTATCTGAAATAAGACACATCATCAGTAGTGCTGGGGAGGAGAGATCAAGTAGCTATCGGATAGGTATTCTGGTGATAGCAAATAGGTGCATCCATATTTTTTAATATAATTTGAGATAACAATAAATTGAAACTGGGCTAAAAAAGTGATTTCAGGCTAGATATTGCTATAAATGTAAAGATACATTGAATAAAAGGTATAATGTCAATTTTTTATATTTTTTTCAAATAAATATCAGTAAAGATTAATTGAGACTATAACAATCACATATTAACAATAATCTCAATAAAGGAGAAGTTAGAAGACAATTTTTGTCTACTTAATACTGATCGTATATCTAAAATGCTGCATTCAAGTTTAAGACTGAAAATGACTAATTAGAACACATAGAAAGGTAGTACAGTACAGTCTCCTATGGCTTGCAGGGAGAGAGAAAAGGGGGGAAGAAAATACAGGAAAGACAGGAATCTGCTGAGACAAGTAGACACCTTATCATTAATGGCTTTGTATTCCAAATGAAGGAGATTAGATTTTTATTCTGAAGAAATTAGGAAACCACTAAAAATTTTTAACCTGGAAAAGATTTAATTACATTTGCACTTTGAAAGACCTTTCTTCTTGTAGTAATGGAATAGGATACAGAGAAAAAAGACTGCAAACAGGAGGGCTAGTATAAAGTTATTGCAACAGTCTAAGCAACAGATGACACTGTCCTAAATTAAAATAATGACAGGAATGATGGTGTAAATGTGAAAAGTGAGAGAGGGAAGAGATAAAAAAAAAAAAAAGATGCCTGAGAACAAATTTCCGACATCAAGATGAAAGAGAAGACATCACTACAGATCCTATAGATATTTAGAGGGAATTAAGAGAAAATTGTAAACAACTCTATGCCAATAAATTCAACTTAGATGAAATAGTCAAGTTGTTTAAAAACCAAGTTTCTAAACCAAAAAAAAGGGAAAATCTAAATAACATTCTCTGTTAAAGAAATTAAATTTGTAATTAAAAACCTTCTCATAGGGCTATCTGGTTAGCTCAGTTGGTTAGAGCATAGCCTTATAACCTCAAGGTCACAGGTTCGGATCCCTGTACCTGCCAGCTGCCCTGCCAAAGTAAAAAAAAAAAAAATTTTAAAAGCAAAATAAGAAAATAAAAACCTTCTCACATGGAAAATTCTAGACTCAAACAGCTTCACAGGTAAAATGCCAGCTATATCAAAAATCTTTCAGAGAAGAAGAGAAAACACTTTTCAATTTGTTTTCTGAGGCCAGCATAACCCTAATACCAAAACATAACAAGAGCACTACAAAAAAAAGAAAACTACAGAACAATAGCACACATGAACATAAATGCAAAAATCATTAACAGACTCTAACAATGTATGAAAAGGATAACACATCTTGATCAAGTGGGTGTACGTGAGCAGTGCAAGGTTCGTTACAACATCTGAAAATCAATCAATGGCAGAATGGAGGATAAAAATCATATGATTATCTTAAAAGATGGCCCCCAAAAAAGCACTTAAAAAATTCAATACTTGTTAATGATTAAAAATAAAACCCTCAACAAAGTAGGGAAAAGGGGGAACTTTCTCAATCTGATAAAAGATTGACACAAAAAATCTACAGCTAATATTATGCTTAAGATCAGGAACAAGGCAAAAACATCCACTTTCATCCTCTATTCAGGAGCTGGATAGTTCGCTCACTTGGTTAGAGCGTGGTGCTAATAACACCAAGGTCAAGGGCTCTGATCCCCATACCAGCCAGATACCAAAAACAAACAAAACAAAACAAAACAAAACACCAAACAACAGCCACCACTCTATCCAACAATAAATGTCCTTGAGGTCCCAACCATTACAATAAAGCAATAAAAAAAAAAAAAAAAAGTAAGCTGGCCTGTTAGCTCAGGTGGTTAGAGCATGGTGCTGATAACATCAAGATCCAGTACAGATTCCTATACTGGCCAGCAAAAAAAAAAGAAAAAAAAAAAGTCATACATACAGGAAAGGAAGAAGCAAAACAATGCCTGTTCACAGATGCTATGATTGTGTACATAGAAAAATCTAAAGAAATCTACAATCCAACTACTAGAACTGATAAATAAATTTAGCAAATTGCAAGATTCCAGATTAATATACAAATATCACTCGGTGCTTCCATATAATATCAACAAATAACTAGTAATAAATCTAATGAAAGATGTGAAAGACCTGTATACTGAAAACCATAAAACACTAAAGAACACCTAAATAAACGAAGACATATATCACATTTCATGGATTGGAAGACTCAATTGTTAAGAGATCAGGTTTCCCTAAATTCATCTATAGCCAAAGCAATCCCAATCAAAACCCAACAGCCTTTTTTTTTTGTAGAAATTTACAAGCTGATTCTAAAATTAATATGGAAATACAAATGACCTAGGGTAGCCAAGAAAATACCGAAGAGCAAAGTTTGGAGGGCTTATGCTATCAGATTTTATGATTTATATGAAAGCTACAGTAAGGCAGTATCAGTTACATGAGACTAAACAAATATTAATGAAATATAATTCAGATTTTAAAAATAGACATTATATAGATTCATAATCATTTTTTTATTTACAAACAACACTGAAATAACTGAATATCTACATAAGAAAAAAACGAACCTCTATCTCATCTTATACACAAAAATTAATTTGAGATGGATCAGAGTCCAAAATGTAAAAGCTAAAACTATCGCACTTCTAGAATAACATGCAGAAAAATACAGTCATGACCCTAGACTAGGCAAAAATTTATTAAATAGGACATCCATCAAAGGACATAAACTGGGAGAAAACATTTGTATACACAAGATGTGTATTTGTGTGTATGTGTACACATCTGACAAAGAACTTGTATACAGAATCCACAAAGAACTCCTACAAAGCAACGATAAAAATACAAACAACTCAATAAATAAGAATGGGCAAAATATTTGAACAAACACTTCACAAAAGAAGATATGAGAATGGCTGATAAGCACATGAAATGGTGCTCAATATCTTCAGTCATTATAGAATTAAAAATAAAAAATAAAAATAGTACAAGTCTATTACACAAAATACTACAAGTAAAAAATACTACAAGCCTATTATAATGGCTAGAATTTATGAAACTGACAATACCAAATGTTGGCCAGAAGTAGAGCAACTGGAACTTCCAAACATTGCTGGTAGGAATGTACAACTGTACAACTACTTTGGAAAACTGTGTGGCAATATCTAATAAGTTAAACATATACCTCTTATATGAGCTGGCAGCTTCATTTTTACGTATAACTGGAAAAAAAATGAAAGCCTGTGACCATAAAAGACTCTGTTCTCTCTCATTCTCACAGTCTTGTGTAAGGAGTTTCTATCAGCTCTATTAATAATAGCCAAAAAGTGGAAACAACCAAATGTCCATCAACAGGATAATGGGTAAGCAAATTGTAGTATATTCATAGAAGGAAATACCATTCAGCAATAAAAAGAAATAAGCTATCACTCTATAAAAAACATGGATAAATTTCAAAAAATGTATGTTAAGCAAAAGAGGCCAGAAGCCAAAAGAATGCAATGTATGACTTCATTTATAAGAAGTTCAAGAACAAGAAAAGCTAATAAGTGATGAGCCAGTAAGCAAAGTGTTTGACTCAGCCAGGGATGAGAGTGAAGGTGTCAGAACAACTGTCAAAGGTAAATAAAGGAACTTTCTGGATAATGAAAATATTGTATATTTGATTTGAATGATGACAATATGAATGTACACATTTATCAAAGCTCATCAAACTGTATACTTAAGTTCTCTACATTTTACTTTATGTAAATTATACTACAAAAGAAAAAGAAAAAAGAATGATCACTGGTTAATGGCTTAGGAAACCAGGAAAAATGATGATGACATCTTTCAAGATGGGGGACACAGGAGTTCTATTTTCAGTTTGAGGTACCTGTGCAACAGCCAAGAGTGTTGAATATAAGGATCTGGAGCTCAGGAGACAAATCTTGGCCAGAGATAAAAATGTGGCAACCATTAGCACACAGATGGTTATTAATGCTACGAAAGTGAATGAGTTCACCCAGGAAAACTATGAGAATTAGAGAGAATAGAGCCTAGAATAGAATCTGGAGGAACATTAACATTTAAGGTTTTAGAAAAGAAGAAATAAAAGCCTGCATAAAATTTTGAACCAAAATATCCAGAGAAGTCGGACAGCTCAGAAAGCTGGTATTATAGCAGTTAAAGAAACAATGTCTCAAGGAAGGAATGACCACTGTCGCAAAATCAAGTAAACTATGGCCTGGATGCTACCTACATATTTAGCAATAAGGACTTGATTAAAGCCATTTCAAGTCTGTTCACTTTTCTCCAAATCTACTGCCACCATATCTTTTACCTAGCCAATAGCCTCCTAACTATTTCTCAGTTTCAACGCTTGCTCTTCTCAATTCCATTCTTTACTTTGCATGAAAGTATTCCTATACTTTATTTGCTCAGTTACCAATTGTAGCCCAAACAGCCTCTGGAATACCTGCCTTATAATGCTATGTACATATATCCATAGTTTGATGTCACCTAAATCACTGTGTGCATTGTAACACATCAACTATCTTCCTATTGAAAGAAGGAAACAGGACACAAAGACTAAAGACTTTGCCTCAATCAGTAACACAGTCCAGTACTCCAAGTTTTTCTTCCATAAGCTAAAAGAGATTTTATTTAAGTTTTCAGTTACATTGCGATTACAGAGGCTTTGACACATCTAAGATTAAATTCCTTTAGAGATAACTAGAAATATCGCAATCTACAAACTTACAATTAAAAGATCAGTGTTGTCTAACGGTGCTATTCCTAACCCCTTTATCTTTCTTTATCTCTGATAGACACTAAATGTTTGAGATACTGGCTATGGTTTGAATGTGGTCCCCAAAATTTCATGTGTTAGACACTTAATCCCGAATGTAACTGTGTTGGGAGGTAGGGCCTAATAAAAGGTGACTGACTGAATGAATGAGTGAATGTCATTTTAACAAGAGTGGGCTGTTATAAAGTAAGTTTGGCTCCCTGTGCCTCTGTTTTGCAAGCTCACTTCTGCCCTCCATCTTCCACCATGGGATGAACCTCAACAGGTGTTGGTACCAGGCTCTTGGATTTCCCAGCCTCCAAAACCATGAGCCAATTAAATTTCTGTTCATTATAAATTACCCAGTCTCAAGTATTCTGTTATAGCAACAGAAAATGGACTACTCTAGGCCCTCTAAAAGCTAGTGTTTGATTGCTTATACAGTTCCTTTCACTATGTAATGGATCTAAAGTACTTCTAGCCATGTTGATTACATCTACTATTGATGATGATAAAAATTTTTCTGGTGACTAAAAGGGCTGTGATCTACATTTTTTTTCCACACTAAATACAATTTTCAACATTTTTTAAGGATTCTATTCAAATAAGTCTAGACTCCATGATAGTCATGAATCACCAGAACTGTTAACTGACAGCAATATCACATTATACTAGTGCCTACCTTTTCTCTCATTCTCCCCACCCATATTCAATCACTTAAACCTGTTGATTCTTCCTTCCCAATACTCTTATTTACATCATTTCTTTTTAATTATTCCCACTATAAGCACTCCAGTTCAGCATTAATAAAAGGTTTTCCTCTTTCCAATCTCTGCCCTCTTCAATCCACTTAAAATATTGCCATCAGAATACTCTTCCTAAAACACAGTTCAGTAGTGTCCTACAGAAAATCAAAACTCTAAAATGTGGCTCAGGAGTTCTTTCAAGTCTTAGTGTATCAATAATTAGGATGACTGCAGGCAAATTAGAGCTCTTTATACAAAAAACCAGGGCCAGATACTACAACTAAATGATTACAAATTCTAAAATTCTATGATTACATGTTATTTTTTGCTTGAAAACATTCCATGGCTATTTAAATACATATTAAAACTCCATAGTTTTAGCTGGCAATTCAAAATTCAATAAAATCTAGCTTAGGCATAATAATATTTATATTTATAAAACCTTAAGGCCTAATACTGTGTTTGGCACACAGAATATATTTATTTAATAAATCATTATTGAATGAATAAGCATTTATTTAGTGCTTGCTATGTGCCAGTCACTGGGCTAAAAACTTGAAGTGCATATTTCATTTTATCCTAACAACAATCAATAGATTTTGCACATCATAATTCCCATTCTACATGTGAAAAAACTGAAGCTATTAAGTGGCAGGATCAGGATTCAAACCCAGGTTTGTCTAACTCTAAAGCTCCTGGTCTTCACTGCAACCCTTATTTTTCACCCATAAACCCTTCACTCCCAAGTTAATCTTGCCAGTATCTCCCCAACAAACCTCAGTATCAATAAGACCTTATGTATTAAGTACATCTTTAGTTTCCAAAGTGCTCTTTTCTCAGACACATTCTCTAGGTTGAATCTTCCAAATACTTGGGTCCCAGTTCAGTGCTCCTCCTATCACACCAGGTTGCGCTTTTTCCTTCCATTATTTTACTATGCTACTTCACAATATACTTCATATTTGTATCTCAACTATATCTTCCCCTGCTTTCTATCCTACTATGTCTGTGATAGGCAAAATTCTAAGATCCTCCCACCTCAGCCAACATTCTCATCCTCTGGTGTACACACCAGGTATAATCCCCTCCCCTTAGGTATTAGCAAGACTAGTGAACATGATAGGATATTATTCCTGGATTATGCTACTTTACAAGGTGAAGGGATCTGGGGGATATAATAGTGGGACATAATTAATGTACCAAATCAGATGACTTTGAGTTATTCAAAACAGAGTTTAGCTGGGTGCTAAGGACTAAATTGTGTCCCCCCAAAATTCATATGTTGAATCCCTAACCCTCAAAATAACTGTATTTGGAGATAGGCTTTAAGGAGGTAATTAAGATTATATGAGGCCATAAGAGTGGGGTCCTATTCCTATAGGACTGGTGGCCTTATAAGAAAAGGGAGAGAGAGAGAGAGAGATCTCTCTCCACATATATGCACCAAGGAAAGGCTGTGAGACACAGTGAGAAGGTGGCCACCTGCAAACCAGGAAGAGAGCCCTCACCAGAAACTGAACCATCTGGTACCTGATCTCAGATTTTTATCTTCAGATCTGTAAGAAAATAAATTTCTGTTGTTAAAGCCACCAAGTCTATGGTATTTTGTTATGGCAGCCCAAGCTCATATACTGGGTAGGTCTGATCTAATCAGGTGAGCACTTAAAAGGGACTGGCCCTGCCTGAAAAAAGAGATTTGAAGCATGAGAGGGCCTACGGAAGGGGCCATGTGGCAAGAAACTGCAGGCAGCCTCTAAGGAGCTAACAGCAGCCCCCAGAGGACAACAGAGCTGTAGTCCTATACAAGAGTTCACAAGGAAGTGAACTCTGCCAACAACCACATGAGCTTGAATAAGGACACTGAGTTCCAGATAGGAATACAACAGCTGACACCATGATTTCAGACATGGGAGACCATGATCAGAAAACCCAAGTTAGCTGTACCCAAATTTCTGACCTAAAGAAACCACCAGGTAATAAATGGGTACTGTTTTAAGCCACTAAATTTATGATAATTTATTATGAAGCAATAGAAAACTAATATATTCTTTCAATCCAAATCTTTACTACCTTTCTTTCAAAGCCAGCTCAAATATCATCTCTTTATGATTCCACTTACTAAGCACATGATTACATTAGTGAAGATAACACCCACACTTTATAAATATTTAGCCTATTCGCTTATTGATAAGCTTTAACTTTATTTACTCACCATATCTTCACACTGAGCAATTTCTATGTTGCTAATACTGAGTCTAGTGTTGAGAGAAAAAATATTGGGAACAGTCTATGTTCTCCAGAAGCATACAATTTATTTACATATTCATATGATAAACATTTATCAGGGCTAAATGTTAGCCCTATTAGATAATGAAAATACAGAGATCAGAAATATCCTTCTTATCTTCGCAATGTTCAAATTTTGTGGAGAAATGGATATGTAAACAATTGTTAATAGTATGCTATGTGCTATAATAGAGGTATACATACGGTAAGGGCTGATCATAAAGAGGAACATATTTTCTAGGTGTGGGACTGAGCAGAAGCAAAGATCTTCTAGGGGAAGGCAAAAACTAAGCTGACATTAGAAGGAAGAATAGTACGTAGCTAGGTGAAAAGGGAGTAAGATATTCCAGACAAAAGGAAAAGCAAGTACAAAAATAAAGAAAAAGGTAGCATAAGATTTTCAAGATCTTCAAATAGTTTAGAAAGGCTGGAGCACAGGGTCATATGGGAGTGGATGGCAAAAGATGAGGCAAAAAAGTAAGTAAAAGTCAGATTATGCCAGTCAACCTGGCATATCAGGCTGAGTTTTATTCCCAAGGCAATGGAATAAGTTTTAAACTGAGAGACCTAACTAAATGTATATTTTAAATTTAAGACTATTTGGGATGCAATGTGAAAAGACCAGGGTACCTCCAGGTACAAAACAGACCTAAAAATTAATTTTGGAAGAGGAGAAACTCAAGTAGAAGCCCAGGAATAGTTAATATTTGATAAGAGTACCTCCTTATCTGAGTTTTGGTACCCCCCAATTTCACCAGGAGCATGACTCTACCTAGACCCCATACCATGCTGTAATCACATGTTTACTAGCTTTCTCCAACACTGTATTCTACACTCCTCAGAAACCTAGACCTTTACCTTAACTAGTGTTGTGCTCCTGAGCTTCCCTACAGTACCTCACACATACAGGCCTTCAGTAATAGAGCTTCAATAAGTATTACTTCCCTTCACTCCCTCAGAAATAGAGAGAGGCCTATCTCATCCTACTCTTAGACCCTCACAACACAGTATACAATAAATAAGAGATGATATTTTGAGATTTCTTTTATTTTTCTCAGATTCTATGAAATATTTGTTGACTGACAAACTTATTTGTTTTCTTATTAGTGTATCAACTGTAGAAAAACTCCTGGAAAACTGCCTCGAGAACAGTTTGTAAAGTTTGCAAAGCAGAAAATGTCTATCATTTCTCATTCCAGATATTACATGTCTATCAATATAACCCAACTTTTCCTGGCAGACACATCCTACTGATAATATTAATATTGACTTGACTATAAACTAAATGTTCTACCTCTTTTTTTAGTCAGGCTGTTGCCCATAAGTCAAGCCTCCTTCTTTTCATATATTTGGATTTTAGGACTCAAGTATAAGACTATACTTTCACCCCAATTAAATTTCATATTGAAATTTAAGATGAGCTGAATATATGCATATATTCTACCTTTCCAATCCCCAGAGCTCTTCTTATATACTGATTCCATTATGAAAAAATCATCATCTCTATAATCTCTACATTTTCATTGCATCAGTCAGTAAGTTTTCTATCCCTTTGTTCAGATGCATAGATTGTAATATCTTCAGGGGAAAGAACCATGTCTCCCTTGTTCACCATTATATCCCCAGCTTATTGTACAGTTTCTAAAATGTAGTACTCAATAAACATTTGGCAGGTGAGTAATTTAATGAATGGATATGTTGAACAAGACTAGATCAAAAAGAGCCCTATGCATGCTGCTAAAACTTTCCCTCTAGGTTGATAGCAAGTAATTAAGCACTTACCAATCTATCTTTTCTGTCATTTAGTTTATACTTCTTCATCTTGCTTTCAAAGCTATCATGACATACCTTGTCAAACACTTTATTGGAGTTATCTGTATCTAGAAATCTAATTAGCCTTTCAAAATGGATACATTAGTTTGAGATAACTCGTTCATGGGAAAGGCTCACTAAAGAAGATGGAATTTAAGTTTCAATTTCAAAGAACAGTAGGTAGGACTCTGATGGTTTGATGCAAGCAAAAAGCCATTTAGGGTATTGGAAGTAGCTTTTCAAAGTCATTTAAGGAGCAGAGTGCAGTGCTTGTTCAGAACAGAAAGTATGTGGTGTGCTTAAGAGTCCATAAGAATACTGTCAAGAGAAGAAGGCTGGGTAGGTTGCTCAGAGCTACATTGCTGAGGACTTCAAATGTCTAAGAAATCTTTTCCATCTCTACAACACCTACAGCAGTCTCAGACTCATGGGAATCACTCAAAAACTTGTGGATGGGTTTATTAAGATCAGGAGTTTACCCAAAAAGTCTACTTCAACATTCCTCTGTCTAGACCATGCACATAGTTGAGAAGAACACACAGTCTCATGGTAACTGCATCAAATAAAACAGAATACTATTGCTACTTATAAAATTAACATACTTTCATAGAAAAGTAAATGGTAGCATCATGGGTGGGAAAGTTCTACTGAGGAAATGGTAGGTGGTGTGAAAGCATGTGATAATGAATGTGTCAGGTCTAACCGAGATCTACCCTCAAAAACTAACAATACTGATGAAGCAACAGTTATAGAACAATAATCAATTCTTTGTGTTTCTTATTTACATCTTAAATAACTCATTTCAAGCAAGAAGAACCACATTTGGCATAAAAGCAGGCTAAATCATTCCCAGATGTTTTCACAAAACCGCTCATGTGGATTTTAACAAGTTTAATATAAAATATATTCATTACGATAAACACACTTGAGGATGTACATAGAAAAGTACTTAGGAATTAGAAACAAGAAAGGGAATAAACTACAGATAAAGACAAGATTTTTAAAATTTAAAAGGAATACCATATACAACTTTATGCAATATTTAAAAAAAAAAAAACAGGAAAAGTAGATGATTTTCTAGCAAACAATAAAGTAGAAAATTGTCTCCACAAGAGGCTGAAAACCTGAACAGATCAATAACCACAAAGAAACTAAAAAAGGCAACCAAAGCAGGAAGGAGGAGGGTTGTAGACCCTGATAATTTTATAGGTACTATAGTTTGAATGTTCATCCCCTTCAAAACTCATGTTGAAATTTAATCGCCACTCTGATAGTATTGGAAAGTGCAAACTTTAAGCAATATTTAGGTCATGAGAACTCCATCCTCATGAATGGATTAATGCCATTATCTTGGGAGTGGGTTCATTATCACAGGAGTAGATTTATTTTAAGGGCAAGTTCGGCCTCCTCCTCCTTGCCCTCTCTTTACCCTTTTGCCAGTGATGCCTTCCACCATGTTATGACATAGCAAGAAGGCACTCACCAGATGTTGGCATCTTGATCTTGGACTTCCTAGCCTCCAGAACTGTGAGAAATAAATTTCTGTTCATTATAAGTTGCCCAGTCTCAGTCCATTATAGCAGCACAAAATGGACTAAGACAGAAAATTGGTACCAGGAGTGATGTGTTGCTATAACAAATACTTGAAACTGTGAAAGCAGCTTTGGCACTGGGTAATGGGTAGAAGCTAGAAGAATGTGGAGGAACAGGCTAGAAAAGGTCTAGATTGTTGTAAATGGAACACTAAGGGTGTTTCTGGTGAAAACTAAGAGGAAAAGAGCTGTAGGAAAGTCTGAATTTCTTAGAGACTATTTGAGTGGTTGTGACCAGAATGCTGGTAGAAATATGGACAGTAGGGCCGGTCCCATGGCTCAGTCAGCTGGGAGCGCTGACGCCACGGGTTCGGATCCTATATAGGGATGGCCGGTGTGCTCACTGGCTGAGCGTGGTGCAGACCACACCGTGCCAAGGGTTGCGATCCCCTTACCGGTCAAAAAAAAAAGAAAAGAAAGATGGACTGTAAAGAGAATTCTGATGAGGTCTCAGATAGAAATAAGAAACAAGGTATTGGAAACTGGAGAAAAGTACATCCTTGTAATAAAATGGCAAAGAAGTTGGCTATATTGTGTCCATGCCCAAGGAATTTATGGAAAGCAAAATTTAAGAGTAATAAAGCAGGTTATCTGCCAGAAGAAATATCTAAGAAGGAAAGTATTTAGGATGCTGGGCAGCATCTTTCAACTGCATATAACAAAATGAAAGACAGAAATGACTTAAAGATGAAATTTATCATTAAAAAGGAAGCAGAACATAAAGATTTAGAAAATTCTCAGCCTCGCTACATAAAGAATAAAAAAGCACATTTGGAGGAAAATGTAAAGGGTATATAGCCAAGTGACTGTTTGATAAAGGAGATTAGTATGGATAGAAGGAAGCAAGTTGTTATTCATCAAGATAATGGGAGAATGACCCCATTTCTTAATCTGATAAAAAGACCCTATCATTAAATTCCAACATTTAATAATCAGTGTCAAAATATCAGAATATCAAGGATGCTTTTTGTGACAAATTAAATTTTCCAAACATGATCTTCTGCAATGTGTCCTTAATATTCCTCCACCAAGAAGTACAATCTATTTCTCTACCCCCATGAATCCTGGCAGGCCCTGTGACTGCTTTGACAAATAGAATATGGCAGAAGTGACTGTGCTAGTTTTAGACATAGCCCTTAATTGGCCTGAAAACTTCTACTTCTTCTCTCTGAGCATACACTCTGGGGGAAGCCAGTCTCCATGCAAGAAATCTAACTAACCTGAAAATGCCATATGTGAAGAAGCCCAAGCTAGCCATGTGGAGAAGCTGCTTGGAGAAAGGCAGACAGATACCCAGCCAGCCTCCACTGTTCCAGCTATTCCATCTGAGGCACCAAACATGTAAGTAAAGAAGCAATCTGATGTCTTCTCCTAATCTCACAGTTTTCTTCATTCTGTCTCTAAAGACTTCAGAGAAATCATATTGGATTCTCCTTTTTCTAAATGTTTTCTAAGTACCTTATACATTATTTTACTCAACAAGCATATGTACCACAAAGTTCAGCATTTGATTATATTTGTCTTGACACTAATTTTTTCATGTACTAAATCTTATTCAACTAAATAGACAGTAAGCTTCTTTTCTTCTCTTATATCCCCTCCTCTACTGTGTCTACCAAAGGGTTGTACACTTAGCAAGTGTTTAATATATACTTAATGGTTATTTAAATCAATTTTTAAATTGTTATTTAAATAATATTTTCTCAACTAATTGGGTTTCATAAGAATGGCATTCGAAAAAAAATAATTATTGAGCTTGGTTAAATCTTAACATAAAGCAGTGGTGTAAAGCCATAAAGGAAAAACACATTTGTAAACCTCAGAGAGAAATTCTCCAACAGTGAGGTCACTGTTGTGTGATGACCCCAAAAAGAAGCCACCATCACCATGTGAGACTAAGAGGCAAAAGCTCCCACCTTGGACTTGAGGGACAAGAAAGAAAGAGAATACATTTAATTCAAAATCATTGCATAGGCCAGCAGTGAGATTCACTTCAAGGTTAAAATGACAACACACCTCAAGAAACTCAAAGATTCATACTATCAAATACAAAAGAATTCCAACGAATTCATTCAAGTTTCTCTTTGAAGGACAGAAAATTGCTGATACTCACACTCCGAAAGCACAAGGAATGAATCAAGATGTGACTGAAGTTTATCAGGAACAAACAAAAAGGTTATTCAAAAATTTAAATATTCTTGGTTTTATTCTTTTTCTTTAAATCTTTTTTATTTTTTAAAACAGTTCTTTTGTAATATAGCATTCAAAACTGAATTGCAACTGGTACCACATCTCTTTAAAATGCCTCATATTTTTAATTCTAGTGCTGATTATTATTATTTGTCTTCATTGTCCTGATCTTTTATAATCAAGCCTTAGTCCCCTTCCTATCACCCTCTGCTTTTTAAAAATTACACGGGTGCCGACAGAGGCCACCTTTTTCAGGATTCCGCATTTTCAGGCTTGTGATCATAAAAGATGGCCGATGCAAGGATTCATAATGACTTTCTACTTGGCCCTGAAGTTCTAGCCTCTAAAGTTTATCTGGACTATAACTTTCAGTGCAAGATGAAGTTTTTCAGAGAACTCAACCACAGAAAAAATGCCCTTCCCTTAGCTGACTCTCTTGGTTTTGCACCAAAAGAAACTGATAGGTTGGAGGGGGAAATGCTAGATGTGGTGATAGTAATGATGAGTTTTTAAAAAGGCTGTTTGATATACTTGGACTTTATAAATATAATAGGTAGTATAGTGTAGTGGTTAAGAAGGTTGGCTAAGGCACCAGTAATGGTTCAAATCCCAACTCAGTTGCTTATTAACCATATGAGTTTGTGGAAGTTACCTTTCTATACCTTATCTATAAAATAGGGATAGAAATAGTACATTCTTTAAAGGTTTATTTTGAGGATTAAATACTTCAAAAGCATCTATACTGCTTGATAAGTACTCAAATATCAGCAATGATTCTAATTATTAATATCCCCTTAGAAATACATATTTAACCCAACAAGAATGCCACTGTCCAAAGCACTTTAGCAAGTGCTCACAAAACTTGTGGTATGGTCTCTGAAAACCCTCAATAATAGCAAATCTCTACCTCTGCTGAAGGACTAGATATTTTAGGAATCATTAAAATTAATCTGGGTCTAATTTTTGTGAATTAGACGGGCAATCAGACTGGATAATGACCGTTTCAGCAGAAAATAAAATGTGATGATATAGTAAAGCAATTATTTTTTTGTTTTTAGTTCTAGAATAACTAGGAAACTGACTCTTACGTCAATTAAGGTCATCTTTATATCCAAAGGACCATGATAATGTTAGTACTAGGAGTTATTTTTGAGGTCTTTTAATTCAATGTTCTCATTTTAAATATGAAAACAGAACCCCAGTTAGATTAAGTGACTTGTCCAAAGTCTCAAAATTATGCCAGTCAGAAAGCTGGGACTAAAGCCCAAGTTTCTTACCTACCAATTCCCTTCTCTTTCCTTTATACCACACTGTCTCCTTGTCCTCTTTGTCCCATTTGCATGCTACATATACATAGTTATGAAAATGGTCTTACTACTGGTATTAGAAGGTAAAAATGTTGCTCCCAGAAATTGAAACATTTTCACGGAATCCCTTATTGCCAATACATGTGATTAAATTTGCTCATTTTGGTTTCTGGTATAGTGTTTCAGAACTGCCTTAACAAATTTCTCCATTTGGTCTTCCATCTGAAGAAAACGAGCAAACACAAAATTCCTTCTATACTGGCAATTCTGTTGCAGTTTTGACTGGACACAAATCGAAATTACTACAGTGCTACAGTGTCTCCAAAGGCAAGTTTCTACCAGCATACTAGTACTTACAACCCTTGAAAAGTCTGTTCCAGAAAATAAACCACCATACTCTCCTTCTTCTTTACTGGGCCTCCAGCTGATTATCAGCTTGCATATTCTCAAATGTTTCACAGGTCTTTTAATCACTGATAAGCAAAAACAATCTAAAGAGGGTTAGAACTCTTTAGACTATATGCTCATGTGACTTCCTGAATTATACAGGGTATGTATGTGTATATGTACGCACATATGCATATGCATGTACACAGGTATATGTATGAGTTTATGTCTATGCATATGTATGTGTAGGAGTTATATAAGGACACTATAAGTGAAAATGACACTCAACTGGAAGCCAAAAGATCTGGTTTGAAACTCAGTTTTACCAACTGAAGAACTACGATTTAGAGGAATTTATGTAACCTCTCTAATCATCTCTAAGCTCTGAGTTCTCTATGGAAAGGAATCAGATCATATGAACAGAACTCTCATTCTAGTATGCCTGGCACCTAGTAGGCTTTCCATAAAATTGTTTCAGTTCAAATTTGAATAGGATCAAAGGAAAATAAAGAAAACGATACAGAGGTTGCAAGGTAAGGTTCACATCTTCCACTAAAGTAGCGTGTAGAGAAAAGTTATTTTTTACCTGTAGTTATGGACATTGAAACATCTAGGAATGGCATAATTTATTCCACTTCTAGAGAAAATAGAGTAAGAGAACCATTTAATTCCCACCTGAAATAACTAAAACAAAACAAAACAAAACAAAAAACCCAAAACACTAAGAAAACATATGAAACAATGGTCATCAAGACTTTAACCATCAGGCAACAAAGGACAGTAATACCTGAAAGTGGGGAAACACAGGAGGTGAGTTCTACAATTGCCCAAGTTTACTGCCTGAAAAGTTTCCAAGCTGAAGAGCAGGAAGGGGTATCCCAATAGAGCAAATCTATTTGAGTAGAGGTCTACTTGAGTGAAGGAGAAAGAGTTGGGAGTCCACGGAAACCATGAGTGCTAGAGTTCTCAGAGCACAGTACTAAAGAAGAAACAGATACACCACATAAAATTCCAGAGATCTGCAGAGGGTCACTCAAGTATTCAGCTGAGTACTGATCAGTGAATTATTTATGGAAATGATCCATAGTCAGGAAAAGAACTGCCTAAAGGAACTAGAAGAAACAATAAACAGAGCTTTCCCAGGGCCAGGAATAGCACCCATTCCCAATAGCCAGAATATGACCCATAATTCATGGGCCATACAATAAAGCAGACAGAAGAGCTATGCTTCATAGGTAGATAAAAGATAAAATTAACTCTAGATTAAATGCTGCTCTAGTTCAGCCTAATGAAGCTTAAAAGCAAAAACTGATAGGCACAAAATTTTTCTAAGTAACATAACTATATCTCAGAATAAACCTCAGGAATACTTACAGGAATACAAAAATACCCAGCAAATAAGGTAAAATTTACAAAGTCTGGCATCCAATTCAAAATTACCATATACGAAAAGAAGCAAGGGGCCGGCCCATGGCTCACTCAGGAGAGTGTGGTGCTGATAACACCAAGGCCACGGGTTCGGATCCCATATAGGGATGGCCGGTTAGCTCACTGGGTGACCATGGTGCTCACAACACCAAGTCAAGGGTTAAGATCCCCTCACCGGTCATCTTTTAAAGAAAAAAAAAGAAAAGAAGCAAGAAAATACAATCCAAAATAAGTAGCAAAATAAATTGAAACTGACTCAGAATTAACAGAGACAATAGAATTAGTAGCCAGTGCCATTAAAAGTTATTACAACTATAATTCATGTGTTTAAAGGTAGAAAATAGATTCAACACATTAAGCAGAGACATCACAATTTTTGAAAGACCCAAATTGAACTTCTAGAGATAAAACTAAAGTATATAAAATGGTAAAAGATAAATAAAAATTATACATATACACACACATATATACATACATACACATATATACGATAGATGAACAAATTAGATGTTATAGTAGATTAGTAAACTTGATGACATACTAAATGTCTGTGGACATTTCTAGGAACTATTCAAAAATGAAACACACAGAGAGAATAAGACTAATACAAAACAAAACAAATCATCAGTGTGTGTTGGCTTCTCGAGGCCCTATGATGCATGTCATTAGAGTCTAAGAAGGGGAAAATAATAGTGGAGGAGAAAGAAAAAAATACTTAAAAAACTAATGGCAGACAAATTTCCAAATTTGGTGAATGCTACAAACCCACAGATTCAAGAAGCCCAATGAACCCCAGATGGTTTTGCTGTGAATTCTCTCAAACATGTAAAGAAGGAATACCTATTTAACACATTTCTTTCAGATCCCTTTTAGAGCAATCATTTATTGATGGACATCTGGATTGTTTCCAGTTTTGTACTATTACAAATAAAAACCTTACAAACATTTGTACACAAATCTTTTTTGGTCACAGGCCTTCATTTCTCTTGGATAAATACCTAGGAGTAGAATGACTGAGTCACGTGGTAGGTATATGTATTATGGAATATCCGTATGATCAAATACAACTCAAAAACAAAAAGGAATGAACTGTTGATACACACAACATGGATAATTATCTTGAGTCACAGAAAGCACACAAAAAAGAACACATATTACATGATTCTATTTATATAAAATTCTAGAAAATTCAAACTATGGTGACAAAAGCATATCAGGAGTTATCTGAGGAGAGAATGAGTGAGAGGGAAGAATTAGAAAGGGGCATAAGGAAACTTTTGGGGTTGTTGGATATCTACATTATCTTGATTGTGATGATAGTTTCATAGATGTATGCATAACAAAACTTATTCAACTGTATTCCCTCATTAACTAAATGAAGTTTATTATATTAATTATGCCTCAGTAAAGCTGTTTTGAAAAAAATCCTTAGCACCAGAACCCAAGACCTTTCATCTCCATTCATTTTTACACAAGCACACAGCTAGCACTGTGGGTAAGCATACACTAAAAGCTACAGTGGAAAATTCACCAAGTATTTATTAGACACACTCAAACATCAACATCCAATCATTCTTTCAATCAATATTTATTTGGATCCTATGAAGCAGAGCAGCACTAGACACAGGAGTGGTACAAAGATGAATTAAATCTGATGTTTTCCAACAATTTCTTTTAAAATATTTAATTAAATGTTTACTAATAATAAAAAACAATAACCTTTCTAATTTTCTGGTCCCTCATTTATAGACACATACACACAAAAACACACACGAAGACTATGAGATAACTATTCACAACTGTCTAAAAAACTGATGCTACCTTTTGCTTTTTATTTTAAATGTACTTGATCACCAGACTGGTAGGAAACATCAGTGTTAGTATGTGCATTACGAACACATATTTTGAAATACACAGCATAACTTTCACCGTCAGGTTTCAAGATGGCGGCGGCTGCGGCGGCTGGCGCGGAGTAGCTGAGGTGTAAAAGGCGGCCACTGGGCCTCAGGCAGCCGGGAAACTTGTGGACCTTCCTCTCACCATCTCTTAAGGGAGGACTACAGCTGCTGGCCGGTCGTGGGGGCTCAACGCCACTTTGCCCCCGGCAGGAGAGGCTGCCTCATTTACAGGCAACAGCTTTGAAGTGTGGAGCAGGAAAAGAACTGATTCTTAGCTGCAAAAGCGAGTCTCGAAACAGGGAACACGGCGCCAGGGCTGCTGTGGATGCAGCCAGGATCCCGGAGGCTGGGGACGCGCTGAAGGCGGCCAGCTGCCCTATCCAGGATTCGAGGTTTCAGACCGGCATTAAAGAAGACTCCTGGGAGCGCCCGAGCCACGCCGCGATTGAACAGCCCGAGGCGGCAGCGCCGAGAACACGGAAGGCGACAAACCAGAGACAGAGAGCGAGCACCCGACCTGGCACAGCACTGTGAGTGATCCCTGGCACAGCTCTGTTCGGGGGGTGGATGCCCACGCGGCTCCCGCCTGCACCACCAGGCCACTCACCTCCCGGTGCTGCCTCCATTTTCCCAGGTGCGGGCAGCTCCGCCCTGCTCGGCCATCACTGAGCCCATTTGCTTGGCCTGGCGCGGGGCTTTCCGGAGCCTGCGGGCCGGCCTCCTCTCCCACTCCCTCCGCGGTTCTCTGGCGGGGCTGGGGGCGTGGGGCGTCCCGACCAGTGTTGGGAGGGCAAGGAAGTACGGGCGGGCCGACTGTCACTCCACCACACCCTGGACTCCGGCCCCGGTAAACTTCCTGTTACTGGGAGGCAGATACCATCTCTGCGACCACCAGTTTGGAAAAAAGCCTAACGAATTTCTGGTTGGGAATAGTGTGGTAGGAGAGTTCCCAGGTCCGCTTGAACCTGCTGGAAGAGCAGGCTGCAGGCGGGCACTAGACTCGGTTTATACCGGGGGGATACAAAGGTGAACAAGACCCGAGAAAGATCTACACAGTGCTACAAAGGCACCCAGAGAGACCGGTCGTCTGTGCCTAGCAGAAACCTGGCAGACTTCCTGGGCGAGGCGGTGCTGAGTGGGGTCTTGAAGGCCCAGCTGATAGACGAGGGGTGCAGAAGACACACCCCAGCCCAGCACAGTGTGCACAGAGGGGGGAGACGTGCGGCCAGGGAGGCGGAGACTCGACAGAAACCACACACCCGGTGGGGTCGCCACTGCATGATCTAACAGCCTGGGCCAGAGCACAAGGAACGGGGAGAAGTCCTGTACAGGAAGTGAAAGCTCAACAGAGATCACACACCCTGTGGTACGTGATACACCAGCCCAGCAGAGTCCAAGCTGGCCAGAAAGGTGGATCCCCGGAGAAGCCCAAGACCCGAGGCAACCACACACACAAGACACTAGAGGCCAACTGAGCAGTCACGGCGGGAGCCATACCAAATTGGCAACCACAGCAACATCCTAGTTAGTCATTAGTCTCAAACCGGTGGACTGTGAAACCCCCTGCCACAATGAATAAACACCAAAAAAAAGACACCAGAAATACAAAAAATCAAGAAAGTACACCACCAAAAGTTAATAAATCTCATACTCTAGATCCTATAGAATAACTTTCACCGTCATATAGTTGTCATCTATGAACATCTGCTGATGCCTATGTATAGTTCCTTGAAAATCACATTAACAGTTCTAATAAAAATATCAACATTTGAAATAGTTCAGATGAAAAGACTGAGTAAAACAAAGCAGAATTTATTACAGTTAGGACCCTACGTTACCCACCATCACTATCCAAGCAGGCTGCTCTACCCATCACATCCACCTCTTATATAGGATTATATAATGTGAATAATCTGCTTTAAAGAGAAAAGCCATAAAACTGTGAACCTTCTTTTTCTTCCTTCCTAAATAATTCAATCTAAAAGCCTGAAGTGGAGCCAAACAGGGTAGACTTCCATATAGTATGGGACTAGGGAGAGGGGTGATAGCCTAGTAAAGCGCCTGAACAGGGTCACAAGGGAGTCCAAATGGGGGTAGCAGGATAGCAACTCATTGAAAGTGTAGAGCCTTGGTGGGGTGAGAACAGTGTCTGAGTGGTGGTGGTGGTGGGATGGCAGCAGCAATAGAAGATTGATTATATACAGAGGAAACTGACCTAATAAATAAATATACTGAAGATAATGGGGGGCCAGTTTTCTCATTGTTAGAGAAAGGAGTCATAAATACAGAAAAGAAGAAAATTAAAATGAACCTATGGTGTTAGATGGGAATTAAAGATATCTGTGTGAATTCATAGTTTTCAGTACAGGAAGATCATTATATCAGTAGATGGATAAATAGACAGAAGATATAAAAATACAGGTGTGTATATGTATGTGTGTACACATACATAAATATGTACATACATGCATATATTTCCTAGCTCTCTCCACTGAGAGGGCCTGGGAGCAGTGATACCCCAGTTGCAAAGAACACATAGGCCCAGATCTTGGTTTCTAAAAAACTTATTTTTTACTAAAAGAAACCAAAACTCCTTGGAGAAATGACTAATTCTAATGCAAAAGGAATATAAGCTTCGAATATATTGTGCTGCAAAGGAAGAAAATATTCAAAGAGTGATGGAAATATGTCATAAGAACACAGAAGCCAGCTTGAAGAGGTTCCCATGGCCAAATCTGGAATGACTGAGTATCAAAATAAATAATTATAATACCAGATTATAACCCACTGGATAAAACAGAAATCCATATGCCCATACTGATATAAATACATTAACAGAAAGAGAAGAAAACTTTACCTTACAGTGAAATGTCAACTGATAAATGTAGATGAGATAATGGAATTAGAAAATAACCATTTGGCAACCATCATTTTAACAATTAACTCAGCCAAGAAACATAAATGTATGCTAATACTGGTGGGTAGAAATTTGATGAAAAATGAGATATTTATATAATCTAAAAATATCCCCACAAAATACTTACTGATTGGAAAGTCAAAAAGGTTAACTTCATAGAGGAGATACTTGGCAGACACCACTCTAATCAAGGATTTGCAGTTAATATCACTAGTAATGAGACAAATGAAAATGTATGCCAACTGACAGGATGCAAGAAGAACACAACACCACTTCTATATTATTCCTTCCAAAATGCATAACCTGAATCTCTTTGTGAAGAAACAAACAAATCAAAATTGAGAAACATTATAAAATAATTGGCCAAAACTGCCCCTTTTTCCTAAATGTCATATTTCACAAGATCAACAGCTGCTTCACAATAATAAGTCACACGGTAGCTATTTTGTTTGGGCTGAGTTTTCAATAACTAATAAAGCAATTGCTACTGATGTCACAAATATGAAGAATAACTATACAATTCCACTGACATCAGAGAAGATCTCCCACACAAATTAACTTTCCAGGTAACTGTATCATGTGCTTCTCTTTTTCAATTGCCAAAAACAATATTTCAAATTTTAACCATTCTGGATAGGAATATATCTTCAACGTATTACTTACTTCCCTGGCTTCTGACACTGTGTACAATGAAAATAATACATTTTCTCAAAGATTGACAATTATTATGAATATCAGAAGACGCTCAGGCTTATAAAAATTGCTCGGTATCACAGCCCCACATCATAATACTTTTAAATTATGCCAGCCTTTAATATTTTTTCTGCTTTTGCTGTCCATAACATTCTTACGCAACATATCTTGGGGCTTTCTATTCTGCCAGTAACACCACTAAATCACATACTTAATCTATTACGAACTTGGATACTAGATAATCACGATTTGTAGAAAAGCACACAAAATAAGAGTAAACAGTTTCTAAATGAGGCCTATGGATTCTTCCTATAAATAACATGTAGAACACTGTAGGTATGAGATGTTTTGCTGCTTAGTGAATGCTAACTTTTAGGTTATTGTTTGGCTGTTATAAATTGATATCACCAAATAAATGCAGCACTAACCTATTTCAGTTTCTAAACAACACATTATATGTTCACAGAGAAGAATGGAATTCACATATCCAATCACAGCAGTCAGGATTTTATGCTTTAAAAAAAACAAGGCCAAAAAGTTCATCCATTGGACCTCAACTCTTGAGAGATTCTTCTGGTGTTAGTGTATCACACTACTTGGATCTATAATAATATTAAGAAAGATATTTCTTTGTGACTCAATTTTTAAGTCATCCTGTAGGCAAAGCACAAGAATTGATTATAATAACATAGCAAAATGTAAATTTTTTAAAAAATTGATAATGTAAAAATGAGATAGCTAACAAAAACACAGAGGTAGTGGCAGATAGAAAGAGAAGGTGGTAGGTACCACAAATGTGCTAAATTTCTCATCTTTCATTGTCCAAAACCAAGAGTTGCTATCTAAGTTTACATATCAGATAACAGAAACAAAGTACATTATTTGAAGTTTTAACGATAACCACCTTAAAGGAAACAGAAAGTACTAAAAGTGGTTACTGCCAAGGAGCGAGATTGGGGCAAGGCTGGGGAGAGTAAAACAGGAACTGTTACTTCTCATTTTAGAGTTTGATTTTTCTTTTAAATAGTATGTAGGTTTAATTTTAGTTTTTAAAAGTGAGCCAGGAAGGGGTCGAGGGAAAGAAAAAGAAAGAAGCTATCACTTTTCTCCAAGAAGTTTCTCTTGACCACTTTGGGGCCTCTTTTCCCTATGTTCCCAGAGAAGCAAGCATAGGATGCCACCACAGCATTTTTTATTTATTTATTTATTTATTTTTAAAAAGATGATCTTAACCCTTGACTTGGTGTTGTCAGCACCACGCTCACCCAGTGAGCAAACCAGCCATCCCTATATGGGATCCGAACCCGTGGCCTTGGTGCTATCAGCACCGCACTCTCCCGAGTGAGCCACAGGCCGGCCCCTACCACAGCATTTTTTACACCATACTGTTTGTGCACTTAGTTGTCTAACCCACTAGATTGAAATCTCCTTGAAGGCAGGGGTCATAACTTATTTACATTTATAGCCCCAGCACATAGCCAGCACAATAACTAGTAGAAGCACAATTAATAGCTGCTAAATGAATAAACAACATACAAATGATAGTGAGTAAAACTGATCATACCATGGAAATCATACCATTGGAAAACAGCATTAAAAAAAGAAAAAGGGTTAGTTGGTGGTTTATTTGGAGAGCATGGTGCTGATAACACCAAGGTCAAGGGTTCAGATCACTGTACCAGTCAACCACCAAAAAGAAAGAAAGAAAGAAAGAAAGAAAATTCATGAAATAAACATCAACATTTATAATTGTGTCATGCTAACTACATTACACCAAAATAATTCATTTTGAAAAGATACTTCTGATGAATTTCTAGGAAAGGTTAAAAGAAATTTAAAAAGAAAAAGAAAGAAATTCCAACACCTTGCCTTTTCCATTGGCTTGGTGAAAAGAGTAGCACTTTTCACCACCTCCTATGACTAGTGAAACTCAGTATCAAATACAGGTTGACTTACACATGCCAGCACATACTGTGCCCTGCCAGAATATTTTTTAGAGTGGTGAATTTATTTATGTATAAACAATGTTTCAAGTCTATTCAAATGGTTCCACAGAGTAATTCCACATGACAACTTCTTTCCACCATCAAAATGTACTTATATTAAAAAGAAAATTGTAGTTTAAAAACAAGCACTGAGAAGTTATAGTTTCCAAAGCTACAGAAGACAGCTTACTGTTGAAGTATCAAAACTGGAATGCCTAACACACTTTGAGTAAATATATTTTTTCTCAGAGGAATTATAAAACTTTCTTTTTCTGTCTGCTCTATATAAAGACAGTTCTAGAATAATAGGTTATCATATAAAGAATCAATAAGCTAGTCATTCATTTTTAGCCTTGACAATGCAACACTTGAAGTTAGCTATTTCACCAGTTTTGCTGTTCTGCTCCAAAGTCTGAAGAAGTGTTAGGATTACATGGCCCTTTGATCAAATAATCAACAAAAACAGAATGGAACTGTGGTGAGGTCTAAAAAGTATAGAAGATATTCATTAAGCATATAAATTCTAGTGAAGCAATGTATTCTGCTAAAAACAGCATGGAGCAGTAGAAAAGACCTCAGCTTTTGGAACATGCCTGGAAAACATTGTACAACCTTGGGCAAGTTATTAAACCATCCTGAGCCTCAATTTACTCACTTGCCTAATGTGCTGGGTTGTTGAAAGGATTAAATAGGATAATAAAATATATACAACACCCAGCACAATATCTGCACATAGCAGGCACTCAAAAAAGTGGTAACTGTTATTGAGGAGATGAGAAGGTATATACATAAAAAGATAAAAATACATGTCCAGGGCATGGAATGCTTGGTAAGTGTTATAAGAGTATAAGGAATGAAGAGAGATTCAAGGAAGCTTCCTAGAGCAGAGGAATATGATCTACATCTGGAATAATTTATTTAACATGTCGGGCAAGTGTTCCCTACCTTTGTACATGCTGCTATCCAGGTATAATCTGTCCCTTCTACTGCCTGAAAAACTCCCAATTATTCTTTGTTAATTTAATGCCTATCATGTGCCAGGGAATAAGCACCAGTGGCTATAATAATGAGCAAGATAAACCAGAGTCCCTGTCCCCACAAGGTTTACAATCTCTTAGGTGATACAGAATAATTAAATAGGGAATTACATCACCATGTAAAGTTTTATAATGGAAGATGACAAGGTGCTTCCTTCCTCTCCTCTACCAACACACACCCCCAAATAAAGATATGACTGAGCATGCTGAGGCCAAGATTTAGATTTAGGGGTAAGGTAGAGGTTTCCTTAGGCTAAATGAAGCTGTTTTAACTCAACCTTTTCCCAGCGAGTTGCACTGACTGCACTCGTTCTTTGGGCAGCTACTCATAAAGCAGCACTCCATATTTCATTCTGCTATTGTTTATTTTGTGCAGAGCTCCCACTGGAACTGATATAATAGAGCGACGATTGACAGAGTAGCAAAGGCCTTACTAAAGCACGTTCTCAATAAAGATTTGTTGTTAGTGACATTTTATTTCAAATAATTGACCAGCATTCTTTTTCTATAATACTGGATTACTAAAACCCTGCACCTAACTCATTTTAAAATTCTCAACTGCAATGTTTATCACACAACATGCTCCATGATTCATAAGGATACTACTTTGGTAAAATTCTGGTCAGTTTTCATAATCATATAATCATAATGGTTTGATCATCAAAAATGTTGGAAAACCTATCAATCCAACATAATAATGAGAAAAACATCAGACATCTCAATTGAGAGACATTTCACAAAATACCTGGCCAGTAATCCTCAAAACTGTCAAGGTCATCAACAGGAAAAGACTGAGAAACTGTGACAGCAAAGAGGAGCCAAAGGAAACCTGATGACTAAATGTAATATGGTGTCCAGGATGAGATCCTGGAAGAGGATATCTGAATAAAGTATGGATTTTAGTTAAGCTAAGTGTGGGATATAATGGGAACTCTCTGTACTATCTTAGCAATGTTTCTGTAAATCTAAAACTGTTCTAAAAAATAAAGTTTTTTAAAAAATGTTACAAAATGCATCTGACATAACAGCAAGTTTGCTGAAATTCCAAGCTAATTTTGTAAAACTAAGAACAGATGTTTCAAAATAATAATAATAATAATAAACGACTAATTTGTCATAAATCGGACTCAGGATGCTTATAACACCGTGAAAAATCGATACCTAAAATACTAACAGAAATAAGCCAAAAAACCTGAATCAATAGCCCTTTTCATTTAAACAAGGAATATGTTTTCAAAAAAATTCTGCCAGATTGAAATCAAGACTAACAAAAAGAACAAACCTCCACAAGATCAACAGTGCTGTATTTTTGCCATTGAGTCCTTACCCAGGGAATTTAGTTGACAAAATGCTTTTTAAAAATATCAACGTAATTCTCCTCCAGAAACTTTTGAACCAGTGTTACAGTTCAAGCTTGAAGATCTTGAAAACTGAGCAAAGGAGGTGCTGAGAAAATATAGGAAAATGGTCAGGGATCCTCAGATGTTCAGAATCTTGCCAAGCATTTGATGTAAATACGCACATGTGCCCAGGTATTCCTTGGGTTATTGTCTAAAGTAATTTAGCATGTGCACCCAGGTGTCCTGGGTTATGACTTAAGTATAAAGGACAAGTGGCTCTGATCCATGGCGCCCTCTACCCCCAGGATATCCCTGGGGGGACCATGGGGAGGGCACTACCGCTGCTGGAGGCTGTTGTGCCAGGGCCCCTGGGACCCTCTCCACCACTGCTGGACCTGTAAGCTGCTGCTGAGGACTGAGCTCATGTTTTCTGACAACAGCTCCCGGGATCTTTCCCAATTACCTAGCATGGACCTGTGTGTGAGGGGTCTGGTGACCCAGCCTGGCATATGAGGGGTCTGTAACCCCGTCTGTACAACGGGTTTGAAGGGTCTGTGACCCCTAGCCCTAACAGTACAATTGGCGTAGCCAGACAATTAGCGTAACTATTGCCCTAGCAATACTATTGCTATAGCAATACACTATCCCAGCTTAGTAACTGAAGATTTTAGCACCTGACTCACCATCTCTCTCTCTCTCCACCACCACTCCTGCCACTCATTGCTCTCAATGACTTCTCCATGCATGTAAATCTATCCAATATTACAATCTACCAGGTTCCTGACCTCTATCCAACTCAACCACTTATTCTCATACTTTAAATAATAACCAATAACTTCAGCAACTACAATACTTTATCTCAAGCATCTCAACCTTTGACTTCCAGATCACTTCCAGCACCCCACTCAAACACTTAGTCTTTGCAATCAGAATTTCCAATCCATGGATCCTACCACCTTTTCACTAATGATTACTTCCTTCATGTTCTCACTTCTCTCTTTATCCAGCTTAGATTTCATGGTCCATCATTATTAATCACTCCTTTGGCCCTCTCTTCTTTCCCTTAAGTTCACGTCACAACATTTCAATTCTGATTAAATTCAGTACACTGCTTTCTCCACCTTTGCACCCAAGCAGCTGAATACAGCTGAGGAAACACACTCAATATGATGAATAGTCTCCCTTTACATTTATAACCCAAGTATGGTCCCTGGACCAGCAGCCTCAGGATCACCTAGGAGAGTTATAAATGCAAACTCCCAGGCTCCATCCCAGACCTAATGATTCAAAAACTCTGGGGGTAGGGAACAGCAATGTTATACTAAGCCCTCCATCTGGTTTCAACAGAGGCTAAAGTTTGAGAACCATCGGTTTGGTTAATTTAAAGTCTCATTCTCCAAGACAGTTATTTTATACTTTCTCTTTTCTCCTGAAGCTTTATACATTCTCTCTACCTTCCTGACACCTGGCTGATGACCCTCCTGAAAAACAAAAGCAACCAGAGGATAACTAATTTGTTCTCCCATCACCAAATTTAGCAAGTGATTCTGTATCTGTACCCAAATACTCTACTTTCATGTATTGATAACACACGTACAGCCCTTCTTCTGAGGCCAAACCATCCACTTGTCTCTACCTCGTCAAAGGTTTTTTGGGCCTGCTATTTTCCCCTTTTTCTTGGGCAGCCACAAATTCTCCTGTAGCACATGAATGTTAAATATCCTCCTCTCAAAACAAAGAACACTTCCCCTGACCCCTCATTTTCTTCCAGCATTAGTGCCATTTCCTTGCTCCTCTGTACAGAAAAAAATTACAAGAGTAGTCTTTACTTCTTGTGCTTGCTTCCTCATTCCCACTCTCTCCTTAACCCACTTCTACTATACCACCAAAACTGCTCTTATAAACGCCATCAGTGAGCTCCAAGTTACTAAATTCAGCATTTAATTCTCAGCCTCATCTCACTCAGCATTTGATTCAATTGATCACTCCCTTCAAAAATTCTTAATTTACTTTGGCTTCTGAGATACCACATTGTCCTAGATTTTCCCCAACCTCTTTAGCTATCCCTTCTCTTTGGCTATGTTCTTCTCAAATGTTGGAGTGGCTTGACCAAAATCTGGAAGGTAGAAGGGTTGGAGGCTATTCTTCCTATAGTGGTGACAGACTTTCTCAGGTATGAGTTTTTTCAGTAGACAGGTTCTTTATTCAGGTGTCTGGTGGATGTGGGATGCCTATTTCACCAGCAGCAGTTTTCTGATTGCTGAATCACAGCTGTGGTGGGCTGACCTTGAGGACTAGTGGTAGTGTGTTCCTGAAGCCTAGAAGCAGCCTTCCAACTTCTACTTCTCCAGACTTTGATGATTTTATAATTATCCAATTTCCTATATTAAATCTCCTTCTGATTAAAATATCTAGAGTGGTTTATGTTTCCTACACTGACCCTAGACTGATACAATTCCCAAATTCAGGGTTGGCCTGTTAGATTACTCGGTAGAGCATGGTGCTAATAACACCAAGGTCAAGGGTGCAGATCCCTGTACAGGCCAGTTGTCCAAAAAAAAAAAAAAAAATCCCAAATTCATATCTCTGGCACCAACTGGCCCCTGACATCAAAACTGTGTATCCAACTGCCTTCTCAGCACCTCCACTTTATAGCTACCACATATCTCAAAACTAGCGTGTCCTGATTATACTCTTGAGTCTCTATTACTTGTTCCTCCTTCCCTCCAAGAATCCCACAACCTTTGTTTTCATACATACTGTCGGGTTACCGGGGCCCACAGACCCTTCAAGTCCGTTGTTCAGACTGGGTCCACAGACCCCTCACATGCAGGTAGCAAGGTAGGTAATTGGGAAAGATCCCGGGGGCCACTGGCAAATGACACGAGCTCAGTCCTCAGCAGCAGTTTATAGCAGCCTTCAGTGGATTCAGCGGATCCAGCAGCAGCAGCCACCTCCCCGTGCCCCTCTCGGGGGGGGGGGGGGGGGGGGGCGGGGGGCACTGTGGATCAGAGCCACTCATCCTTTATACTTAAAGTCCAATAACCCAGGACACCTGGACGCACATACGCAACTACATTAGACAATAACCAATGAACACTTGGGCATACGTGCATATTTACATCAAATGCTCAGCAAGATTCTGATTCCCCGAGGGATCCTGACCATTTATCTTCACTTTCCCTACACATACCACCACAGTTCACCTAGTTACTCTAGCTAAACACCTGGGAGTTATCCTTAAATCCAATTTCTCTCACACACCCACATTTAATCCATTAGCAAGTCCAGTTAGCTCTACCTTCTAAATATGTCAGGAATCTGGCCACTTCTCTTCATTTACCTCAACTGCTACCAGACCAGCCTAAGCCATGCTCATCTCCTGCCTAGACTACTGCAATAGTCTCTTAACCGATCTCCCTCTTGTCATTCTCCCACCACCCAGTCTATTCTCCATGCCAGAGTCATTTTCTGTAAGTAAAGATCATATCACATCACTTCCTTGCTGAAAACACTCCAACAGCTTCCTATCATGCTTGGGAAAAGATCTAAAACTACACAATCTGGACTCTGTCAACTTTGCTCATTATGCTCAAACTAGACTGACCTCCTAGTTATTCTTGCAATAAACCAAATTCACGCTCACCTCAGGGCTTTCGTACCTGCTACCTCTTCTCTCTGGAATGTTCTTCCTCCAGATTCCCACACAACTTGTGCCTTATCCTTTTCAAGTCTTTGTTCAAATACTTTCTTCTTAGTGAGGTCTTCTCTGATCTAAAATAACTCATCCTACCCTTCCCCTGCTTTATTTTTCTTCATAGCACTTACCACTACCAAAAAAATTTTTTTCTTTCTTTCTTTCTTTCCTTCTGAATTTCCCACTACAATGAAGACAGAAATTTTTTCTGTCTTCTTCAGGATATAAGAAGTGCCTGATATATAATAAACATTCAATAAATTTATCTGTCATTATATTCTACTCTCAGAAACAACATACCTATATACTTTTTCTCTTGCAAATTACACCCCTTAAGAAAAACTCCAAATTCTATAGAATGTAGGTGGCAGCATGAGAAAAAGGAAATGGAGTCAGAAAGGAGATTAAATGAGATAAAGCATATAAAGGATTTACCTGGCAGATATGGTATATATTCAATAAATGTCTTTTACTATTATTACCCAAAAATTGTTTGCCAAATTAACTAAATAAATAACTGTTTAAAGACAGCAACTATATCCCCAAAGTCCTCTCTTCTCCAGACTAAATATCCTCTATTCCCAACCAGGCTTTACATAACTGTTTTAAAACCATTCATCATCCTGGCCATCTCCCCTGTCTCTTTCTCATCAAAGTAAACTGGAATTCAAATTAAACAGAATATTCCAAATATGATCTAATGAACACAAAGTCCAGGAAGACTAATAGTTCCCTTGATCTGGACAATATATTTTAATTAATGCAATATAAAATCATCTTAGCTCCTTTTTTAATGCTGCTGAATCAATTTCCTGGCTTACTCTGAATTTTTCATAAATTTGAACTGCAGATGTTCTTCCCATAAACTGTTTAAAGTCAGTTCTCCTCCAAGGTTCAAATATGACTCTTACTAGAACCAAATAATCTCAAGAATAGAAAAATCGGTGCTACTATGGAAAAGTCATTGTACCTCTATGACATTAGTATGCTTCTTCCACAGTCCAAATTTAAGGAACGGGAGCCTGAGAACAGTCAGGGATCTCATATGAGGAAAAATCACTGTGTCCAACCTTAACATATTGAGAGAAAAGAAGTAAAAGGAACTACGTGGTCATAGAGTCATAGCAACATTCCTCAATTGGCAATCCTATGGGTGTGAATTAACACCTCCTCCATGGGGAGGGGAAGAGGTGAGGACTATGTTAAACACACTTTGGAGGGCTCTAGGAAAGCCTATTATAAAAGTCTTCATTGTGCAGGTGCCAAAGACTCTAAGAAATGCCTGGCTGATTTTATGCTGAGATACATACACCAACAAAGAAATTTTATTGAGAGGGGTATGGGTGCTATTAGACAGCCTCAAAAGAAAGGAATGTCACGGGGAATTCCTCCACATGAGATGCAGAATTATAATGAAAAGGCCTTTGCCACCAGACAGACCTGGACTCTGCATGACTTACTAGCTGAATACCTTGGGACCAAGGTGTTCAACTTTCCAAACTTCAGTTTGCTTACCAGTAAAAGAAAATTATAATAGTAACATGCTATTGTGAATATTATAAAAATATGTATGCTAAATTTTTAGCATTTAAGAGCTTTTTATATGTTAGATACTCAAATACTGTTTTCCTTCCCCACACCCATGTAGGCCCTTTATAAAAAAGAAAGGGATTCTGCTTATCCCTAGAACACAAAATATTTAGAAATTATTATTAACTTCTCAATGAATAAAAGGCTCCTTGCTTGCTATATCTGTTAATCTGTCCCACTAGAATATAAGTCCCCAAAGTAAGAATCTGGCTTCTCATGGTAATAGAGTATTTCCAGTCATAAAGAATCAACTGTGGGAATAAGGTTATTACAAAGTCCACGCTCAACAGACAAACATGTTGGGTCTTGAATTCTCTCCAAAGGTGAAGCATCCCACTTTCAGAACAAGGGCCAGGTGATACCCTGATGAACATAAGGTATTAATTCTCTTAAAATCTCTGATAAGTTCCCTTAAAACAGCATGTAAAAATCAAGTTATGGGTGGGGTAGGTGTTTAATGGTAACTGGTTATTTTTATTGGCAGAGACATCAGGGTGAAATCACTAAGCCTTGGAAAGCTGCCTTGGAACATGCCTGGCACCAGTAGGAATGTAGAAGAAGTCACAAGGCAGCTACAAGGGGTATAATGGTAAAGCCTTAATTTGCAATGACATCTTAAACAAAGCAGTCTTAGTAAAGTAACTGTGAATTCAAGCCAGAATGGAAGGACAGGGGCAGAGACAGAGATCATCTCTTAGACAGAAGACTACTCATATTTAACTGCCCTCAAAGAATGTTCCTTTCTTCTTTATGATGATTTTATTCTTCATTTACCATTTCAATAACATCTGAAAATTGACTTTTTCTCTAAGCCAGGTGGAGTTTTGAACATTGTTTCATTTAATTTCTCCACTTTGTTCCCACTCTCTATTAAACACTCAGTAAACTAGAGAAAAAGGACTTAGCAACATGAATAGCCTACAGGAGGTCCTAGTTAAAGACTATGAGATCTATCAGTAAGTCCTAACTACTGGTTCACTCATTTAATAAACTGGAGTTATTTTAACATATACTGCTTTCACACAACTTTTTCATTACCAAGCACTTTGTACAAAATGAAATATTCAGACATTTTATATTTAAAATATTTTGTATTAAAAATACACTATGGCAGAACATATCCAAGGTTAGTATTAATCATCTTTGGAAAGGTGATTAAAGATTTACCATTTAAAAAATTCTTCCAAAAATCTACCTGTTATGCAGTTATTACCCAAACAGATTGTATTTCACCCTTTGTTTATTCATTCATTCATTTAATAACTGCTTACTGAGCATCTACTCTGTGTCAGGTACTCATTCTAATAAACATTTTAAAGGCAAAAGTATCTGAAATGTTTTGTTTTAGCACAAAGAAAAAAGCATTACATCTTCAACATTAGAAAGTATCCTGTCCAAGGGCCAGCCCCGTGGCTCACTCGGGAGAGTGTGGCGCTGGTGGCGCCGCAGGTTCAGATCCTGTATAGGGATGGCCAGTGCGCTCACTGGCTGAGCGTGGTGTGGACGACACCAGACCGAGGGTTGCGATCCCCTTACCGGTCAGAAAAAAGAAAAAAAGAAAGTATCCTGTCCAAGAAGAGTTCATAATACAACAATATTTCTAACTAAAATACTGGAGTGGTTTCTGGGCTTAGAAAATGTGCTGTAAATTACTGAAATAATTAAGAGATTTATAAAATAAAAATATATGCACTATATCAGCAAAAATTCTGAAAATCAAGATTAAATAGATGGTTTCCTACCAAAAAACAAATTGCCAACAATAAACCAAAATAGTTAGGAAAAAATGGATAGAGCAAACAGCACTAAAGGAATTGAAATGATAAGACTATAAAAAACACCTGAACTAGATGATTTAATAGCTAAGTTCTAACCTTAAAAGAACCAAAAATTCCCAAAATAATTTAATGTGTTTCAGCTGATGATGATGCTAATCGTTAACAAATATAGTGCTATGTTCAGGCATTGTACTAAGCACTTTAACTTGTTTAATTGTCCTAATAACCCAATAACATAGATGCTATTATCATCATCATTTTACAGATTAGGATCATAGAATAAAATGGAAAGTTTCACAATCAAACTTTAACATCTTCAGAGACATGGTGTATTTGTCCATTTTGTGTTGCTATAGCAGAATACCTGAGACTGCATAATTAATAAAGAAAAGAGATTTACTTGGCTCACGATTCTGGTGACAGGAAAGTCCAAGATTGGGCAGCTGCATCTGACGAGGACCTCAGGCTGCTCCCAACTCAAGGCAGAAAATGGAAGGAAGTGGGCATGTGCACAGAGTTCACATGGTGAAAGAGAAAGCAAGAGAGAAACCAAGGAAGCCAGACTCTTTTTAACAACCTGCTCTTTTGGGAACTAATCCATTCCAGGGAGTATGACAATTCATCATCCACCCACCCCTGACCCAAGGCATTAATCTATTCATGGGAGATCTGTCCCCAAGACCCAACCACCTCCCACTAGGCCCCACCTCCCAACACTGATACATTGGGGATCAAATTTCAACATGAGTTTTGGTGGGACAAACCCTATCCGAACCATAGCAGGTGGTTACTTACTGCCCCCACAAAACAACTGCTACTACTACTACTACAACAAATACTATACACTAATCTTACTTGTAATGATCAGAAGAATAATCTATCTGCACCCAGCCCAGAAATGACCACCTAACAGCCCCCAGAAGCACTCCAGGCTCCTGAGCCAGGGCAGTGAGGGACCAAGGGCCTCAGCCACACACCCCTGACATTTGCATCCAGCCCAGTGATGACTAAGCTGCCACCAGAAGTCCCCTGGTCTCCCCTGCCATGTGGAGTATACTAAAATTTATAAAGCAAATGTATTTCACAGGGCCTAGCCTCCAAAACCCTGTAGTTTCAGGTATAACCTAACCTTTTAAAATTACATATAGAAATGTTAACCTTGCAAAAGACAGGAAACTTTCCCCAGGCTAAAGTCTCTGATGTAGATGGAGAACTGTAATACAGCATAAGTTCATGCTCAAGGACAGACGTCTTTGGAGCAGGTTAACTTACTGATTGATATGTTTAAAAAGTTGCCTTATTGTTACGTAAAAGTACAGAGGAAACTGCTACAGGAAAACACATTATTTGTTAAGAACAAGTTTGTGTTGGTGGATCAACTTAACCTTTTGCAAACTGCATTATGGAATGTCACTTTGTTATTTCACTAATGCTACCAGCCTCTATTGTTAAACTATACTTAGCCATAACTACACCTATGTTGCTTTTCTGTAACTTTCTGGCCTGGAGAATAAATACGAGACAGAACCCCAGCCCAGTGTTAATTTCCCAAAGGAGGAATGCTTCTCTCTTGAGGGTTCTGGGAAGTTAACCCCTTTGGGGTGTCTCACTGCTCAGAGGAAATGGGCTTTGAGTAATCCTTTGCGTCTCCGTCACCCAGGGGAGAGAGGTGGCAAATTCGTGTGAGGACAAAGAGAGTGAAACACTGCCAGAATGGGGAGGTGCCACAGGCCTGAACCATGCCTCCCTTCCTCCCTCCTCCTCCCACCTTATGCCCCTTCTCCTCTCCCTCCCCCAATTGCTCCACAACATCTTAGAATGTAAAAAAAAAAATTGTAATAAATAAATAAAATCCAAAAAACTAGAATAATCTAGAATTACTAAGTAACTCATTATCATGAAATCTGCATACCTTATTACAACTATAAATTAAAGGAAGAAAAAATATAACATTAAAAAATGTGGAAAGGCTTTCAAAAAACCTCAGCATCCATTCCTAATAAAAGCATTAAGTGAATAAAAAGAATTATTTAAAATATTTTGGTAGAAACCGCGGCCATGGCGGCGCCGCCACAGGAGTTGAGAGGCTCTGCAGACTCGTCGGTCACCACCCGGACGCCAGTGCCCACTGTGTCGTCCAATTAATTCTGGCCCACGGCAGGAGAGGCTGCCTCATTTACAGGCAACAGCTTTGAAGTATGGAACAGGAGAAGAACTGTTTCGTAGCTGCAAAAGCGAGTCTCTAAACAGGGAACACGGCGCCAGGGCTGCGATGAATGCAGACAGGATCCCGGAGGCCGGGGCCGCGCTGAAGTCAGCGAGCTGCCCTATTCATGATTCAAGGTTTCAGGCCGGCATAAAAGAAGATTCCTGGGAGCGCCCGAGCCACGCCGCGGGACTGAGCAAGCAGCCCGAGGCGGCGGGAACCGACAACGGGGAAGGCGACAAACCAGAGGCAGAGAGTGAGCGCCCGACCTGGCACAGCCCTGTGAGTGACCCCTGGCCTGGCCCTGCTCGGGGGGCTGACGCCCACCTGGCATCCGCCTGCATCACCAGGCCACTCACCGCCCTGGGGCTGCCTCCATTTTCTCAGGTGGTGGCAACTCTGGCCTGGCTCGACTCCTCACTGAGCCTTCCCACTTGCATGCCCCGGCGCGGGGCTTCCCGGGGCCTGCGGGCCGGCCTCCCCTCCCACGCCCTCCGCAGTTCTCTGGCGGGGCTGGTGGCGTGGGGCGTCCCCAGCCAGTGTCGGGAGGGCAAGGAAGTACGAGCAGGGCTGGCTGTTACTCCTCCACACCCTGGACTCCGGCCCCCGGTAAACTTCCTGTTACTGGGAGGCAGATACCATCTCTGTGGCCACCAGTTCGGAAAAACGCCTAACCAATTTCTGGTTCGGAACAGTGTGGTAGGAGAGTTCCCAAGCCTGCTTAAACCTGTCGGAGAGCTGTCTGCAGGCGGGCACTGGACTCGTCTGGGCCGGGGGGATACAAAGGTGAACCGTGTGCTGCGGGCTCCTCCCCCGAGGAGCTCACGCTCTGGTGTGGGAGATAAAACAAGTACACAAATAACCGCGATACCAGGAGGAAGGTGATAAGTCCCGAGAAAGATCTACACAGTGCTACAAAGGCACCCAGAGCGACCGGTCGTCTGTGCCTAGCAGAAACCTGGTAGACTTCCTGGGCGAGGTGGTGCCGAGCAGGGTCTTGAAGGCCCAGCTGATAGACGAGGGTTGCAGAAGACACGTCCCAGCCCAGCCCAGTGCACACAGACTGGGGAGACGTCCGGCTAGGGAGGCGGAGACTCGACAGAAACCACACACCCTGTGGGGACACCACTGCACGATCCAACAGCCCGGGCCAGAGCGCACGGAACAGGGAGAAGTCCTGCACGGGAAGTGAAAGCTCAGCAGAGATCACACACCCTGTGGTACATGATCCAGCAGCCCAGCAGAGTCCAAGCTGACCAGAGAGGGGGCTCCCGGGAGAGGCCTAAGACCCAAGGCAACCATACACACAAGGCACTAGAGGACAACTGGGGAGTAACGGACGTAGCCATACCAAATTGGCAACCACAGCAACATCTTGGTTAGTCAATAGTCTTAAACTGGTGGACTGTGAAACCCCCTGCCACAATGAATAAACACCAAAAAAAAAGATACCAGAAATACAAAAAATCAAGAAAGTACACCACCAAAAGTTAATAAATCTCAAACTCTAGATCCTATAGAACAAGAAGCCCTTGAAATGACTGACAAGGAATTTCGAGTGATAATTCTCAGGAAACTAAATGAGATACAAGAAAACTCAGCTAGACATCATGATGAAATGAGGAAAAGTATACAGGATCTGAAAGAGGAAATGTACAAGGAAATCAATGTCCTGAAAAAAAATGTAGCAGAACTTGCTGAACTGAAGAAGTTATTCAGCGAAATAAAAAAACACAACGGAGAGTTTAACCAGCAAGCTTGTTGAAGTTGAAGAGAGAACCTCTGAACTTGAAGATGGGCTGTTTGAAATAACACAAGCAGACAAAAAGAAAGAAAAAAGAATCAAGGACATTGAAGAAAATCTGAGAGAGATATCAGACAACCTTAAGCGCTCAAATATCCGAGTCATGGGTATTCCAGAAGGGGAGGAAAATGGAGATTCCATTGAAAACATATTCAACAAAATAGTGGCAGAAAACTTCCCAGGTATAGGAAAAATCACAGATCTTCAGATCCAGGAAGCTCAACGATCTCCAAACGTATTCAACCCAAAAAGGCCTTCTCCAAGACATGTCATAGTCAAATTGGCAAAACTCACAGACAAAGAGAGAATCTTAAAAGCTGCAAGAGAGAAGCATCAAATCACCTATAAGGGAGCCCCAATCAGGCTAACATCAGACTTTTCATCACAAACCCTAAAAGCCAGAAAGGAATGGGATGATATTTTCAAAATACTAAAAGACAAAGATTGCCAGCCAAGAATACTCTACCCTGCAAGGCTATCCTTCCGAAATGAAGGGCAAATAGTATATTTCTCAGACAAACAAAAACTGCGGGAGTTCACTACCACACGACCACCCTTACAAGAAATCCTCAAGGGAGTACTGGGTTTGGTTCCTGAAAAATAACTACCACTGCCATAAAAACCCAAGAAAAATCAATACCCACTAGTATAATAAAAATGGCATTCATGAAGAGACAACAAGCAAACAAAAACACTATCTACAACCTAAGGAAACAATAAACACAGAAACCAAACAGTAAATCAGAAAGCAAGGAACAAAAGACACCTAAGAAAACCAAACAACCAATAAAATGCTAAGAATAAATCAACACCTTTCAATAACAACTCTTAATGTAAAAGGCTTAAATTCCCCAATCAAAAGACACAGACTGGCTGACTGGATCAAAAAGGAGGACCCAACTATATGCTGCCTACAAGAGACCCACCTCACCCATAAAGATTCACATAGACTAAGAGTGAAAGGATGGAAAAAGATTTATCATGCAAACAGAAAAGAAAAACGAGCTGGAGTAGCTATTCTTATATCTGACAAAATAGACTTCAAACTAAAAACCATAAAAAGAGACAATGAGGGACACTACGTAATGATAAAAGGACTGATCCATCAAGAAGACATAACAATCATAAATATGTACACACCTAATGTTGGAGCAGCCAGATTTATAAAACAAACTCTATTAGACCTAAAGAAGAAATAGACACTAATACCATAATAGCAGGGGACCTGAACACCCACCCCACTGTCAATATTAGACAGATCATCTAGGCAAAGAATCAGCAGAGAAACACAAGATCTAAACAATACTCTAGACCAATTGGACTTGGCAGATATCTACAGAACATTCCATCCAACAACCTCAGAATATTCATTCTTCTCATCAGCACATGGATCATTCTCCAGGATAGATCACATATTAGGTCACAAATCAAGTCTCAATAAATTCAAAAAAATTGGAATTATCCCATGTATTTTCTCAGACCACAATGGATTAAAACTAGAAATTAATAACAAATGAAACTCTGGAAACTATACAAACACATGGAAATTAAACAGCATTCTACTTAATGACATATGGGTCCAAGAAGAAATCAAGCAGGAAATCAAAAAATTTATTGAAACTAATGAAAATAATAATACATCATACAAAAACCTGTGGGATACTGCAAAAGCAGTATTAAGGGGGAAATTTATTGCATTAAATGCTTACTTAAGAAAAATGGAAAGATGGCAAGTGAACAACCTAACACTTCACCTTAAAGAACTAGAAAAACAAGAATAATCTAAACCTAAAGTTAGCAGACGGAAAGAAATCATTAAGCTCAGAGCACAACTGAATGAAATTGAAACCCAAAAAACAATTCAAAAGATCAATGAATCAAAAAGTTGGTTTTTTGAAAAGATAAATAAAATTGACAAACCATTAGCATGGCTAACAAAAAAAAGAAGAGAGAAGATTCAAATAACAAAAATTAGAAATGAAAAAGGCGATATTACAACTGATTCATCTGAAATACGAGGAATCATTCGAGACTACTATAAACAACTATATGCCAACAAATTTGAAAATCTGGAGGAAATGGATAAATTTTTGGACACACACAAGCTCCCAAAACTGAACCATGAAGACGTAGAAATTTTGAACAGACCAATAACAATAAAGGAGATTGAAGCTGTTATCAGAAGGATCCCAACAAAGAAAAGCCCAGGACCAGATGGATTCACAGCAGAATTTTACAAAACATTCAAAGAGGAATTGACACCGATTTTTTACAAACTATTCCAAAAGATTGAAACGGACGCAAATCTCCCAAACTCATTCTATGAAGCAAACATCATCCTGATACCAAAACCAGGTAAAGATTTAACCAAAAAAGAAAACTACAGGCTGATATCCTTGATGAATATAGATGCAAAAATCCTCACTGAAATACTAGCAAACAGAATACAGCAACACATACGTAAAATTATTCACCACAATCAAGTGGGATTCATTCCAGGGATGCAAGGTTGGTTCAACATACGCAAATCAATAAATGTGATACACCATATTAATAAACTCAAACACAAGGACCATATGATCATCTCTATAGATGCTGAAAAAGCATTTGATAAAGTTCAGCACTCATTCATGACAAAGACCCTCTATAAGTTAGGTATAGAGGGAAAGTATCTCAACATAATTAAAGCCATATATGACAAACCCAGTGCCAATATCATCCTGAATGGGGAAAAGCTGAAAGCTTTTCCCTTAAGGACAGGAACTAGACAAGGATGCCCACTCTCACCACTCCTATTCAACATAGTGTTGGAAGTATTAGCCAGAGCAATCAGAGAAGAGAAGGAAATAAAGGGCATCCAGATTGGAAAAGATGAAGTCAAACTCTCCCTGTTTGCAGATGACATGATCCTATATATCGAACAGCCTAAAACCTCTACAAAAAAACTGTTGGAATTGATAAATGATTTCAGCACAGTAGCAGGATACAAAATCAACACACAAAAATCAGTAGCATTTCTTTTCTCCAATAGTGAACATGCAGAACCAGAAATCAAGAAAGCCTGCCCATTTCCAATAGCCACCAAAAAAATAATATACTTAGGAATTGAGTTAACCAAGGAGGTGAAAAATCTCTATAATGAGAACTACAAACCACTGCTGAGAGAAATTAGAGAGGATACAAGAAGATGGAAAGGTATCCCATGCTCTTGGATTGGAAGAATCAACATAGTGAAAATGTCCATACTACCCAAAGAGATATACAAATTCAATACAATCCCCATCAAAATTCCAAAGACATTTTTCTCAGAAATGGAAAAAACTATCCAGACATTTATATGGAATAATAAAAGACCACGCATAGCCAAAGCAATGCTGAGCAAATAAAATAAAGCTGGAGGCATAACACTACCTGACTTTAAGCTATACTACAAAGCTATAATAACCAAAACAGTATGGTACTGGCATAAAAACAGACACACTGACCAATGGAATAGAATAGAGAATCCAGAAATCAACCCACACACTTACTGCCATCTGATCTTTGACAAAGGCACCAAGCCTATTCACTGGGGAAGGGACTGCCTCTTCAGCAAATGGTGCTGGGACAACTGGATATCCATATGCAGGAGAATGAAACTAGATCCATACCTCTCACCGTATACTAAAATCAACTCAAAATGGATTAAGGATTTAAATATACACCCTGAAACAATAAAACTTCTTAAAGAAAACATAGGAGAAACACTTCAGGAAATAGGACTGGGCACAGACTTCATGAATACGATCCCAAAAGCACGGGCAACCAAAGGAAAAATAAACAAATGGGATTATATCAAACTAAAAAGCTTCTGCACAGCAAAAGAAACAATTAACAGAGTTAAAAGACAACCAACAGAGTGGGAGAAAATATTTGCAAAATATACATCTGACAAAGGATTAATATCCAGAATATATAAGGAACTCAAACAACTTTACAAGAAAAAAACAAGCAACCCAATTAAAAAATGGGCAAAAGAGCTAAGTAGGCATTTCTCTAAGGAAGATATACAAATGGCCAACAGACATATGAAAAAATGCTCAACATCACTCAGCATCCGGGAAATGCAAATCAAAACTACACTGAGATACCATCTCATCCCAGTTAGGATGGCTAAAATCCAAAAGACTCTGAACGATAAATGCTGGCGAGGTTCCAGAGAAAAAGGAACTCTCATGCATTGTGGGTGGGACTGCAAAATGGTGCGGCCTCTATGGAAAATGGTATGGAGGTTCCTCAAACAATTGCAGATAGATCTACCATACGACCCAGCTATCCCACTGTTGGGAATATACCCAGAGGAATGGAAATCATCAAGTCGAAGGTATACCTGTTCCCCAATGTTCATCGCAGCACTCTTTACAATGGCCAAGAGTTGGAACCAGCCCAAATGTCCATCATCAGATGAGTGGATAAGGAAAATGTGGTACATCTACACAATGGAATACTACTCAGCTATAAAAACAAATGAAATACTGCCATTTGCAACAACATGGATGGACCTTGAGAGAATTATATTAAGTGAAACAAGTCAGGCACAGAAAGAGAAATACCACATGTTCTCACTTATTGGTGGGAGCTAAAAATTAATATATAATTCACACACACACACACACACACACACACACACACAAAACCGGGGGGGTGGGGAGAAGATATAACAACCACAATTAGTTGAAGTTGATACGACAAGCAAACAGAAAGGACATTGTTGGGGGGGGAGGGAGGAGGGAGGGAGGTTTTGGTGATGGGCAACAATAATCAGCCACAATGTATATCGACATAATAAAATTAAAAAAATATATATATATTTTCCAGGCCAACAACGCAGCCAGCCTGATGCCTGGGGCTCCTGAGAGATGGGGCTCTGGGCCTTAGCCCCGCCCCCACTACACACCCAGGCCAGCAACAGAGTCAGCTGATGCCCAGCATCCTGAGACAGGGGCTGGGTCAGCTCTGCCCCTGCCCATAACCAGATCTTAGAATGTATTTATTAACCACATGTACTTCTTTGGGGTGTGTGACTTATCTGCTTATGTCCTTCACCAAATTTCTGCTTAGATTTTTCTAATTCATTTTTAATAATTATTTTTGCAATAAGGATTTTAATCTTTGTTTTAAAAAAAAAAATGTAGAGAATAGAATAATGGATACCAGAGGCTGGAAGGCTGGGGGTTGGGGGAAGATGAGAGTGAACTAATGGGGTCAAAACTACGTTATCTATCCTATGTGAATCATTGTGCAGCAATACATGTATTGAAACAACACACTGTACCCCACAAAAATAAATATAAATAAAATTGAATTTAAAATATATATATTTTTCAAAATCAACAGAAAATATTCTGAATAGCAAAATACTGACTGAACATTTTCAATTAAAATAAGGAACCGGGATGCTCGCTATACCCAATACTTTTTAATATTATTTTGAGACTTCTACAAGGTTTAACAAATGCATTAAGAATATGGAACCAGTATAAATAGAGAAGAAAAGATAAGCCTCTCTTTCTACTGATGATAATGAGTGTATGTCATGAAAACCAAAAGAGAACTCTCCTTAAAAAACAATAACAGCAAGAAAAATAATTGGATATAGTCACTGAATATAAGATTTTCTCCTTATAACAGCAATAAGCACACAGGGAAGGAAATGGAAGATATTTTATATAAAAGTGTAAAAAGTATAATGTACTAAATAACAAATTTAATAGAAATGACTATATGAAGATGAAGAAATGACTATATGAAGAAAACTCTAAAATTTTATTGAAGGAATAAAATAAAATACGAACAAATGTGAAGACATACCATGTTCTTGGGTGGGAATACTAAAATAAAAATGACAGTTCTCCGAGACAACATTAACATAAAAATTCAATTAATATAAAAATTTCCATTAAAATTCCAATAAGGTTGATTTTTTAGAATACAATAAAATAACCTTAAAGTTCACATGGAAAAATAAAGTTCTAAGAGTAGCCAAAAACAGTATGAAAAAGAAGAGTAGTAAGAAGGGGACTTGCCTTACTTGATATTAGAACACATATAAAAAAACCCCACTAATTAAATCAATCTGAAAGTGATAAAAGAACAGACAAAAAGATCAGAAAAACAAAATTCTTAATCCAAAAATAAATCCCAGTACATATGAGCTTTTAATATATGACAAAGGTAGTATTTCAGCTCAGTGGGAAAAGAAAGTGCTGGCATACTGGATTTATCTGTAAAGAAAATTAGTCTCTTCCTTACAAGATATAGAATATCTACACAATATATTTAGGATTAAATTCCAAATTATATTAAAGATTTAATTTAAAAAGTAAAATAACATAAAGCTCAAAAGTTAACTTAAAAATATCAGTAGAATCATGGTACAGGGGAGTCCTCTTAATACCAAGACTTCCCAGAAGACATAAAAGAAAATAAAGAATTATATGATATAAGAAATATAAATTTTTTCCAGGATATAATTGATGGACTTGGGAAAAATACCAAGGACTCTTAAAAATTTATGAGAAAAATACAAATAACTCTTTTTAAAAATAGGTAAAATATATGAATAAGCAAATTCACAGAAAAATACACTAAATAGCTAAGAAACCCAAGAAAAGATTTTCAATATCATTTGTAACTCGAACTAAGTACTTATACCAAGCTAATAAAATTAAAGTAATACCAAAGAGTCATTTACACTTATCAGATTAGTAAAAATAATAATGATAAAATAATGATACCTATTACCAGCAGGAATTCAGGGTAAGGGGTAATGCCACATATTTGTATCCTTTGGGAAAATAATCTGTTATCTCTTAAAATTAAAATTATATGTGTTCTTTGACTCAGAAATCCCACTCACGGGAATTCAATCCACAGAATTAAAGCATAAGAAAAATAAGGGTATAAAAGAAGGATCTTCAAAATGTTCGTGGACAGGTACAAAACTATGCTATCTACCCTAAATGAATCATGTGCAGTATATGCATGTATTGAAACAACACACTGTACTCCACAAAAATAAATATAAATAAAATTGGGAGGGAAAAAAGTTCATGGAAGGATTTGTATTATCTTTTAATTCAACATTCCACAAACTTTTTGAAGTACCTTCATTAAGTATATAGATATTTACTGCAGAATTGTGCATATTAGCAAAACAAGCAAACATAAAAAGAGATGGAGTAACTATTAAATGCCTATCAACAGAGTAATGGCTGAACAAATACAATACAGCCCCACCATGGACTATTATTAAGCCATTAAAAGAGTGAATTGGAGGGATTTGCAGATGGAATGTTGAACAAGAGAAAAAAAATGTAGAGTCATGCATATAATATGCACTCCTATTTTTAAACAAGTAATTATTACTTAAATTATGATTAATAATTTTTAATTATTATTATAATTAAAGCCAGAGAGAGAGAGAGAGAAAGAGAAAGAAATCCTATCTGTGACATATACATAGATACCATGGAGAAAAAATACAGATGGATATGCATCAGATTGTTTTTTGTGTGTGTCTTTTTCGTGACCAGTACTCAGCCAGTGAGTGCACCGGCCATTCCTATATAGGATCCGAACCCGCGGCGAGAGCGTCGCTGCGCTCCCAGCGTGCATCAGATTGTTAACATGGGTTAATAAGTGACTAGAGATCATGTGGACACGTGCTTGGGTGGGTTTTTGGCAGGGGAATGGGGGAGAAGGGTTTAAGGAAGAAAACAAGCTAAAGAGTAAAAGGAAGGGGGCGGGGAAAGACTTCACCTAAAACTACTCCAGTAGTTTGTTTAAATCCTATTTTTATAAAAATGTGTATATGTGTATGTGTGTCTTTCTGTGTATGTATACATATATACACATACATACATAGATCTATATATGCAGAGAGAGATGAATAAGAATAAAATATGATATTATACATAAATACAAATTTTGTTTAACTAAAACTTAAATACCAAAACTTTTCTAAGTTTTAATTGACAACCTTTCTAAAAGTTATCACACATCCCTGCTTTCTTACAAAGGCTCTAATAATCTCAGTTTCCTATTTTACTGATGATTTGGCATCAATATGGCATAATGGAAAAAGCACATGCACTGGAGCCTGGCAGACCTTTATTCAAACCTGCTTCATCATTTATTCACACTGTAGACCTAGGCAAGTCTTTTTACTTCCTACTCCTCAGTTTCCTCATCTGTTAAATGGTAATAGCATTAGTGAAAACTAACACAGTGTACTTAGTAATTCTCACTATTAACGTGAGTTATGAACTGCAATCTGAAGTTGTGCTGGGGCAAAGGCCTGATGTTCAAACCTAGGAGTAAACAAACTATGCTTTTTTTACTTAATGTGCCACTCTTTACAGTTGAATTATTTCTCCCCCTCTCTCCTTTTACATTAAGTACTGAGACAGGGCTGTTTAAGAATGTAAACACAATGACTATAAAGGTATGGCAGTAGTTAATATGATTTATCACTCAGCTGTATTACAGAATCAAAGAGTATATCACAAACAGAGCAAACTGTCAGCTTTCACTTCTTGCTGTCAGTGTGTCTATCTAAAGAGTAATCCTCCTAATTCCTCTTCTAAGTTATTTAAAATAAGCATACAGACCCTGGATAAGAGCCTAGTCTCCACTAGGAAAAGAAAAGTATGAGTTTTAGTACATAAACTTTGTGACATCTTCTGCTACAGCTGGGTTCTTACCTGTATTCTGTACAGTTGCAATTACCTCTTAGGGAGAGACCATTACTTGTTGTGAGCATTTCCATTTTAAAATCGAAATTTTATTGATGAAACTATTGTCTATCAAAGTGGAGGGAGGGGAATTTGCCTCCAGACAGCCAAACAAAGATCTCCCAGAAAAACCTATACAAGAGTAAGATTAAAAGTTACAAAACCTTGAAAATCTCCCCAGATGTTGCGTGAAAGGCAGTGGCAGAAAGCAAAGAGGCAGCTGAAGGCTCACAAATCCAACTTCATTTTCAACACTTTGTTGATATTAGCCTAGAAATTTTTTACAACTCTCACTTTACCAGACACAAACCAATGACAGGAATAACAAAACCTTAGTCCTCTGTAACCTGAAGAATAGTTCAGTTTGATCAATAAAAACAGCATTTACTATCTGCTTAATGATAAGCATCGTGATAAGGCTAACATAAAGATCAATAAAACAAAGATTCTTGCTTGAAGGAGCTCTCAATTTGGGGGTGTTGAGAAAAGGGGAGGGAGAATCAGACAATGAAGAACTAATTATAACACAGTAAGTGCTCCATAAATTATAACTACTAATTATACAGTTAGGGTGCGGGAGGACTTGAAATAAAGACAACGGTCCCTATGGGAATGTTTTGAACAATGTCCTTTGAATACCACATTAGAAGTATGAACTTTATCCCGTAGATGATGGCTCAAAGATTTACAAGCCCAATGAGTGATAAAATTGATGTATCTTTTAGAAGATCACTCTGGCAGCAATGTGGCAGACAAAAGGTACTGAAGCAGTGTGAAAGATTATAAAGCTGTAAAATATACTGGTTAAGAAGATGGGATCTGGAGCCAGACTGCCTGGGTTTGAATACAGGCTCTAACACTAACAAGTTGTATGCCCTCAAGAAAGCTACTTAACTGCTTTGTGCCTCAATCTGTAAATAGGAATAAGGAATAGTCCCACATAGGGTTGTTGTAAGAATTAAAAGTTAATTACTATAAAGCACATAGAAGAGTTCCTGGCACAAATTAAGTACTCGATAGGTAACAGTTTTAGATTGCAGGAAAGAAAAACTGGAAGTAGAGGGATTGGTTAGGAGGTCAGGGAATAGTCCAGGAAAATAGAGGTGAGAACAGAAAAGGGTATATAGATGAGACATCTGACCAAAAAATCAATAAGATTTATAACCAATTGCATATATCACTGAAGAAGGAAGAGTGAGAGAAACCAAAAATGACTGAGATTACTACTTGCTTGGGTGACTGGGATGATGATAATACCATTAGAACAACCAGGAAAAAGAAAAGGAAGAGGAAGATTAAACCAACGAGGTGACTCTGGACATGTTGGGGTTGAGGTTCCTCAAGGACATGAAAATATAAATGTCCAATCATCACTAGAAAATACAAATCGGAAATACAAAAGAGGGGCGGGAATAGAGATGTAGATTTGAGAGTTATTAAGATGTGGATGTGTTAGTTGAAGCTGTTGTAACAGGAGAGAATGCCAAGGGAGGAAAAATAATGCAAAGAGTCCTAAGCATAGGAGCCAAAGGAACTCCAACAATTAACCAAGAGTTGTTGATAGAAACAAAAAGAGAAAACAGCTATACGAAATAACCCCTTCCATCAAGATGCTTTCAATGCCATTAGTGAGAACATACACGTTAAACATTTTTTATTCTGACTGTTAACTTCAAAAGCAGAGGTGGTAAACATTGGAGTGGTGAGAGAAGAGAGGGAAATTATGCTGAAAAGTAGAAAAGCTAGCGGTAACAAGAAAAAAAACAATTGGCTTAGAAGAGAAAGCTAATTCCAAGACTGGGGAAGGAATGCGAAAGAAGAAAACATAGTTATTGAATGTCTACTATAAGCCAGTAACTGTCCTAGGATCTTTCAAATATTCCACCTTACTTAACTCTTGCAATATTTCTATTATCCTCATTTTACAACAGTAGGCTGAGGCATATAAAAGTTAAGTAACATGCCCAAAGTCTTGCATCCAATCTACCTACACATGGTAGTTTTAGGATTGGAAACTATGTGGAAGACCAATACCCTTAATTTCTCTATGATACTTCCACTTATGAAACTAGCAAAAGCAGGGCATTTCAAAAGAGGAAGGAAAAAATAAAAATAATAAAACCTATCCTAGAAGAATATCAGAATTATTATCATTTGTCTCACTACAACAAAGCCATCTCTTTCAGGAAGTATAAAAGAAGGGGGTAAAAAGTTTTTTTAATACCAAAAATAATCTTTCAATCTCAGAGAACAGGTAGGATTAGAGATGACTCTTTGTTTCCATTCTCTTCCCTCAGTTCTATTCCACACTGTCACCATGATTAGAATTCCAAATTGCAACCTGACCATGTCACTCCTCCTCCAAATCTTTCAATAACTCCCTACCACCAACAGGATAAAGAAAAAAACCATAACTAATAAAACCAAAAGGAGAAAGCTATCTAATGAGCCTATTAAAAAGCTATCTCATAAGGCTATATTCCTTAACCTAGCAGGCATAATAACATAGATTGTTAAAAGTTAACTTCTAAAAAAAATGCATACTTGAAATTTATAACACTGCTTAATACTCTACTGAAGTTTCCTACTTTTCTTACCCCAAAATTGTAAAATAAATGAAATTTCAAATGACAGTTAAAGAACAACATTGACACCTTGTGGTGAACATCCTAAAGTATCAAATATAACAATGAATAAAGTGGCTCCTAATTAAATATCTGTTTACCTGAAAACAAACCCTTAATCCAGGGATTTCTAAGGGTTAAGAGGCAAAAGTTCAATTACTATCACACACTAAATATAAACTTGGAAAGAGCTGCTAATACTTTGGCAAAACTAAAATTAGCCTAAATTCTTAATTATAGGCCAAAATACCTGAATAAAATCTCAGGTCTTTGTATTCCTACAAAATGGTACAACACATCCATCTGAAGGAGCTTTAATGCCCTAGTTTTAGGTGCTCCAAAGATTTCCTATTTTTCTGTGACACTCGCACACAAAAAGTCGAGGGAATATATGCATACTAATGGCACAACAGTACAGTGGAAGTTATTAACTAGAATATGTTCTCAAAAAACAGAATCAGGAGACCTGGGTTCTAATCCTAACTCCAAACAGCACTGAGAATTTTATAGAGTTAAGAGATATTAAAGAATTCAGACTCTGTATGTTTCCACATAAAATTTCAGACCAAGTAGCAGCATTTTTATAAACCAAGAAAGCATCATGAAAAGAAAAGGTATACTTTAAAATATGACTCCAGGGGCTGGCTTGTTAGCTTACTTGTGAGAGCATGATGCTGATAACACCAAGGTCAAGGGCTCAAATCTCTGTACTGGCCAGCCACCCAAAAAATAAAATAAATAAAAAGACTATCCAGGGACAAATGTTGCCTGAGTTAGGGAGGAAACTATGAACAATAGTATAATGTGACACACACAAAATTAAATTTCCTAGCAAGCACTTCACATATATTATGGCAAAAACTGGGAAAAGAGGAGCACTTTAACATAGCAGATGATAGGTACTCTTTGCTAATGACACAGAGAACAATCACAGAAAGTTCCATTTTACTCATTAACTTTGACAAATACAATTTAATGTTTCCAGATCCAGAGTAATTCCTTGGGTTCAATTAATTTGGTCGATAAATAGACACTTGATCTGGTTCAGAAAAAGTATATCTGTGCTATTAGCTATTAATGAATTATACAATGGTGATGAGGAGACCACTGTTAATAAGACAGTTCAAATTACTGATGCACCTGAGGAATATAGAGTGTACCCTAGAAATGAAACTCAGATAAGAATCAAAAGTCATCAAATACATGTGTTTACTTTGGTCAAAATCATTTTCTCTTAAGAGTTCATGTGACCAAACTCTATATCATCATGTATAAGGTTCAAGTTACGCAAAGAAAAGGACAATTTTATAATGTTTATAAAATAAATATTTCTCCAATCATCCCTCTGGACTCTTCCTCTAGTAGATATAGAGAGGATGTTTAATGGTCTGAAATTTATGATGTGTTATGTAAATATTACAAAAATACTGCCAAAATCAAATTTCAATGAACAATCTGAGCAGGATGAACATAGGCTGAGTGTCACTGTTAACTTTATTTTAAATTGCATTTATTTTGGTACATTGCCCCCTGGGAAAATGTCCTTGACGATCTATCACATTTCAAATTAAAGCCAAATTTTAAAATCTTTCAAAATTAAGCCCAGACATTATGAAAATATAGAGCTGAGGCATTTAAACCTTACAGCATTACACTCATGCAAAGCTCCTTGACTTGCCAAACAAGATTCGTTCAAGATGAACTATAAACTTTAAGCCATGTTTGGGGCTGTTGAAGGGCTTTTCTAGGGATGCTGTAGTTATTAAGACTTCGATAAGTCTAAATTCTGCACTTCAGGTTGCTGCTCATTATAGTGCAAAAGATCCAAAAGTAGATAATGTCCCTGTTTTAAGATTGCCAGCTTGCAACCATTCTTTCCCACTGTCCAAAGAAAGGAAACGGTTTTCCAAAGACTTTGTGAAAGAGATAAACTTAAATTACTGTAGCTACAAAAATTTATGAAGTTTTCACTGAAAAATGCTAAACCTGAGTAACAGCTTCTAAAGCTCCCATACGTTCTCTCACATTGAAATGGCACAAACTCAAAACAAAGAAGATTCTTCAGGAGGACTCTAAGAAGTTTCTTACCGTAGCAAAGAAAATACATCATAAGAATTGCGAACGCAGTTCTGATCCACCTGCAGAAGAGTATTCTTCTGAGCATGTGAATAACCCTGAAAGACATTAATCAACAAACTAATCAAAACTAAACAAAATAAAATCTGTGTACAAATTAATCATGTTTGTCTTTTTTAAAATATGACTTGTAAACAAACACTTGAGTAAATTTAAAAGTTTAGAGATTCCAAAAAGTTAAGTATAATTTCTATGTAACTGAAGTCTAACCTTTCAGGCAAATGAATTTAAAATAAATATCTTCTCTCAGTTTCCCACAGAACCAATGTTGCATTTTATAAACTGTGATGAACTTCTCAGGGAAGCTCCAGAAGTCTTTTAAAAATATTATGGGACTGAAGAAGAGTATTAACAATATTTCAACTAGGCCTAGCCATTGTATGTAAAGTTTTTATGGGGAAAAGGCATTCAAGTTCTAATCAGGAATATAAGAAACAAATATTTCCACTCAGTGGTACAAAGGAGTAAGAATGGTTACTAAAGAGAATATATAGCACAATTCCATAAGAACAGAACAGATATCTCTGTCACTTAAGAAAGGCAGAGTAAATGGTAGTAAAAAAAGACTCTGGACCCAGACCATCAGGATGCCAATTCAAGACCTTAATACATCAGCTCTGTAATATTAAGCAAGGCACCTAAGCTCTCTTAGTTTAACCTTGGTTTCTTCATCTGTAATGTGGAGATGACAATAGTATCTACCTCATAAATTTTTGTGAGAATTAAGAATTAATCTTTGTAAAATGAAAAGTATGTGATAAGAAATATATGTGTTTGTTATAATGCTACTATAAGCACTTTTTAAGTTATATCACTACAGACATTAAAAGGATATTAGAAGAATATTATGAACAACTGTATGTTAATAAATTTGACAGCTTAGATTAGACAGATTCTTTGAAAAAATACAAATTGCCAAATCTGACACATTATGAAACACCAATATCTGAATAGCCCTATATCTACATTTTTAGTCAATAAGTATTTAAAAACCTTCCCACAAGAGTCTACATCCAAATACACTGATGAATTCTGTCAAACATTTAAGACATAACACCAATTTTATACAAACTCCTTCAGAAAACAGAGAAGGGAACAATTCTCGACTGGTAAGACCAGCATTACTGATACCAAAACTTGACAAAGACATCACTCACTCACACACACACACACACACACACACACACACACACACACACACACAGAAAGAAAATTATAGACCAATATCTTTCATGAATAGAAACACAAAAATCCTTAGCAAAATATTAGCAAATTGAATTAGCAATACATCACAAGGATAAAATAATAACACATCACTATTTAACTGGATTTATTCTAAGAATGTCTGGTTGGTTTAGCATTTAAAAATCAACCAATTAGAAAAATACATGAAACAATCATTATAAATCTATCTTGATGGACACACAATTATAAAGATATAATCTATGATAACAATAACATAAAGGTGAAGGAACAGAGCTATATATAAGCAAAGTTTTTGTATATTATTAAAACTAAGCTGGTATTAATTCAAATTAAATCACTACAAATTAAGTATAATCCCCAAGGCAACCACTCGGAACATATATATAGTAAAAGATATATACTAAAAGAAATGAGAAAGAAATCAAAATGTAACATGAGAAAATCTTTAACACAAAAGAAGGTGATAATGGAGGAAACTAGGAACAGAAAAGATATAAGACAAAAGATACAAGAAAAAAATAGCAAAATGGCAGAAGCCCTTTTGTATTCATAATTACATTAAGTGCAAATGCATTAAACACTCCAATTAAAAGGCAGAGATTGGTAGAATGGATTTTTTAAAAGTGATTCACTATATGTTGTCTGTAAGAGACTCACTGCTGAAACAAAAACAAATACATTGAAAATAAAAAGATGAAAAAAGATATTCCATGTAAGCAGTAATCAAAAGAGTGCTGATATGGCTATGCTAAGATCAGACAAATAGACTTTAAGAAAAAATTCTCACAAGACAAAGAAGGACATCACATAATGAAAAAAGGGTCAAGAAGACATAATTATGAACATACATGAACCTAACAATGTATAACAAAATGTATGAAGCAAAAACAGACAAAATTGAAGGAGAAAATAGCTGGAGACATTAACTTCCCACTTTCAACAATGGATAGCACAATTAAATAAAACATAAACAAGGAAACAGAACACATGAACAACACTATAAACCAACTAGACCTAACAGATATATACAGAACATTCCACTTTACAACAGCAATATATACATTTTTCTCCAATGCACATGGAATATTCTCCAGGATAAACCATGTGCCCAGCAACAAAACAAGCCTCAATAACTGCTAAAAACTTAAATCATACAAAGTATCTTGGCTGACCACAGTGGAATAAAACTAGAAATCAAAAACAGACAGAAATTTGGAAAATTTACAAACAGGCAAATCACTAGGGCAAAAAACAAAACACAAGGTAAATTATAAAATGCTTTGAAGTGAATGAAAACGAAAACACACCCTATCAAAACTCTTGAGATGCCACTGCATAAAGTGATCAGAGGGAAATTTATAGCTGTAAATACCTACATTAAAAAAGAAGAATGAACTCAAATAAATAATCTATCCTTCCACCTTAAAGGAGTAGAAAAAGAAGAGAAAACTAAACCCAAAACAAGAAGAAGGAAGGAAATAATAATAAGAGCAGAGACCCATGAAAGAGAATATAAAATCAACAGAGAAAATCAATAAAATCAAAAGTTAGTTCTTTGAAGAGATCAAAAACATTGACAAATCTCAAGCTAGACTGATTAGGGGAAAAAAGAAAGAAGACTCAAATCAATAAAATCAGGAATAAAAGTGGGAACACTATTACCTACCTTACAGAAATAAATAGGATTATAAAAGAATACTATGAATAACTGTATTCCAACAAATCAGACAATCTAGGTGAAATGGAAAGTTCTAAGAATATACAAACTACCAAAAATGAGTCAAGAAGAAATAGAAAATCTAAACAGACCTATAACAGATAAAGAGGGTGAATCAGCAATCACAAAACTCCCAGGAAAAAAGTCCAGAACCAGATGATTTGACTGAATCCTACCAATCATTTAAAGAAAGAAATAACACCAATCCTCCTCAAAGTCTTCAAGGAAAAAAAAAAAAAATAGAAGAGAAGGAAACACTTCTTAACTCATTTTGACACCAGCACTACTACCCTGATACCAAAGTCAGATAAAAAATCACAAGAAAACAATAGTCCAATATCCTTTATAAATATAAATACAAAAATCCTTGACAAAATAGTAGTAAAACTAATCTAGCAGCATATTAAAAGGATTTTACCATATGATCTGGCAAGTATTTCTAGGCATATACTGAAATTGAAAGCTGGGATTTGAAAAGATATTTGTACACCCCTGTTCATGGTAGCAGTATTCACAATAGCAAAGGAGTGGAAACAACCCACAAGGTCCACAGACAAATGGATAAATAAAATGTGGTATATTCACACAATGGAATATTATTTAGTCTTAAAAAGGAGGGATATTCTAGCACAAGCTACAACACAGATGAACCTTGAGGATATCATGTTAAGTAAAGAAAGCCAAAGGACAAATACTATATTGATTTCACTTATACGAGGTATCTAGAATAGTCAAATTCATATAAACAGAAAGTAGAAGTGTGACTGCCAGGGCCTGGGGGGAGGGAAGAGTTAAAAATTATTACTTAATGGGTACAGCGTTTCAGTTTTACAAGGTGAAAAATTCTGCAAGATAAAATGGATGGTGGCACTGGTTGCACAATAATGAGAATGTATCTAATGCCATTGAACTGTATACTTAAAATGGTTAAGATGATTTTATGTCATGTGCAATTTACCATAATTAAAAATAATTGTTTTAAAAAAGATTATACACCATCAACAGGTGGGATTTATCCTGGATGTCTTAGTTCATATTCTGTTGCTTATAACAGAATATCTGAAACTAGGTAATTTATAAGGAAAAGAAATTTATTTCTTACAGTTCTGAAGGCTGGGAAGTCTGAGGTCCAGGGACCACATCTGGCTAGGGCCTTCTTGCTGACAGGGACTCTCTGTAGAGTCTCAATGCTGCATAGGGTATTACATGATGAGGGGGCTTAGTGTACTAGCCTAAGTCTCTCTTCCTCTTCTTATAAAACCAGCAGTCCACTCTCCCACGATAACACATTAATCCATTAATCCATGAATGGCCACACCCTTAAAGGCCCACCTTTTAAATACCATAGTCAGATTTCATATTTTCTTAATACTGTTACAATGAGGATTAAATTTAAACACGAGTTTTGGAGCAGACAAACATTCCAACCATAGCACAGGGTATACAAGGATGGTCCAATATAAAAAAAAATCAATCAGTGTAATACACTACAAAACACATGATCATCTCAACTGATGCAGAAAGGGCATCTGACAAAATCCAATACCCTTTCATGATAAAAACATTCAACAAACTAAGAATAAAAGGAAACTTCCTAGATCCGATAAAGGGCATCTACAAAAAACCCACAGCTAACATCATACTCAGCAGTAGAAAACTGAAAGTCTTCACCCTAAGATCAAGAACAAGACAAGGGTGACTGCTCTCACCACTTCTATTCAACATCGTATCGTAAGTCCTAGCCAAAACAATTAGGCATGAAAAATAAAGTATATCCAAATTGAACCAAAACAAAAGGAGTCACATCCTGGTTCGTGGATTTAAAAACTTAATATTGTCAAGATGGTGACAATACCCAAAGCAACGTACAGATTCAATGCCCTCTCTATAAAAATTCCAATACCTTTTTAAAGAAATAGAAAAACTGATTCTCAAATTCACATGGAATTATTAGGGGCTAACAAGGAGCCAAAATAATATTGAAAAAGAGAACAAAGTTGGAAGACACACTTCCCAATTTCAAAACTTACCACAAAACAATAATCAAAACAAGATAGTACTAGCATAAAGATAGACACACAGATCAGTGGAATAGAATTGAGGATCCAGAAATAAACCCATATATCTACAATCAATTGATTTGCAACAAAGATGCCAAGACTACTCAATGGGGAAATAATAGTCTTTTCAACAAATAGTCCTGAAACAACTGGATAGCCACATGCAAAAGAATGGAGTCAGACCTGTCCCTAACACCATATATAAATGAATCAAAGACTTAGTTGCAAAACTATATAGCTAAAAATAAAACTATTTGAAAAAAACATGGGGAAATCTACATAACCTTGGATTCACCAATGGGGTCTTAGATATAACACTCAAAGCAGGAACAAAAAAGAAATAATAAATTGGATGTCATTAAAACTGAAAACTTTTGTGCACCAAAGGACACTTTAAAGGAACGTGGGAAAACAATGCATAGAATGTGAGAAAATATTTGCAAATTGCATATCTGATAAAGTTCTAACACCCAAAAGATATAAAGCAATTCAACAACCAAAGACAAACAACACAATTTAAAAATAGGTAAAGACTTGAAGAAACATTTCTCCAAAAAAGATATATAAATAGCCAAATGAAAAGATGCCCAGCATCATTAGTCATGAGGGAAATGCAAATCAAAACCACATGAAATACTACTTCATACCCACTAGGATGGCTATAATAATAAAGACAATAATGATATACAATAAATAAGTGCTGGTGAGGATATGGAGAAATTAGAACCCTTGTACATTGTCGTTAGAAATGTAAAATGGTCAGCTGCTGTGAAAAACAGTTTGGCAATTCCTCAAAAAGTTAAACACAGAATTATAATATAACCCAGCAATTCCACTCCTCAGTACATACCCAAAAGAACTGAAAACAGGCACTCAAACAAATACTGGCACACAAATGTTCACAGCAGCACTATTCACAACAGTCAAAAAGTAGAAAAAAGAAAAATGTCCATCAACAGATGAGTGGATAAACAAAGTGTGGTATATACTTACCATGGAATATTACTCAGCCCTAAAAAGGAATGACGTATTGATACTTGTGTACCGGCCAAAGGAAAACTTCACCCCAAAGGTTCATTAATAAAAATCACTGACAAATTTAGATCAATAGGAAAAAACATAACAAATTTTATTATTTAAGGTGCTGGGAAAGGGACAAAGTATGGGGGGCATCACAATAATGTCCCAAATTCCAGTGGGAGTAACAAAGTTTATAAGCTATATCAGTGTTCGTGAGAGAGAAAAGGTGTGGGGAGGTAGAAGCCCCAGAACAATGGCCTGAGACCAGATTTTCTCTGAAGTTCTGGTGGGGAGGTATTGTAAGAGCTGAAAGAAGGAAGTCAGGAGTTAAAGTTAAGTAGAGATACCTAGTTCACAAATGAAAATACTTCAGGTAGTCTCACAGTTGCACTAAGAAACAATACATAGTATCCCAAGGAGGGACACCTCAGAAGAAGCCTGGCTATTTGCACATACAGATGTAAAATTTCTTTTCACAAAGAAACAAGGCTTCCAGCCAGTCTTGTTTTTCCAGTCTCTCTGAACTAGCCATCTTGAAATATGTCAGACAAAAACATTTTGGGGCCAAAATATTTTGCTTTCCCACACATGCTACATATGAATGCACCTCAAAAACATGCTAAGTTAAAGAAGCCAGACACAAAAGCTCACATATTCTATGGTTCCATTTATATTAAATATCCATAATTGGTAAATCCATAGAAATGAAAAGCAAATTGGTGTTTGCCAGAGGGTTGGAGGAGGGCAAAATGGAAAGTGACTGTTTAATGGGTACAGAGTTTGCTTTTGGGTTGATGAAGATGTTTTCCAACTTGATAGAGGTGGTGGTTGCACAGCACTGTGAATGCTGCCAAACATGTTTTCTGACTATTAAAAAATCATCCACGTCCACTAACATACAACTAAAAGCAACACATTGTAACAGAGAAAGAGCATTCAACTGAAAGCCAGGATGCTGGGTTTTAATTTAGTCTGCCTGTCACATAAGTGAGGAAAATCATTTAACTCCTCTAGGCCTCATTTCCTCAGCTATAAAATGAGATGAGATTACTACTAATAAAAATAATAAAAAATGACAGCAATACAAACAAGAGAGATGTTTATGAGCATTTACAGTGTGCCAGGCAGTGTTGTATCTCACATGTCAAAGTTAACTTTTAAATGTTAACATGTTAAATGTTAACATATTTAATACTCACAAGCCCTGTAACATAGGTACTATTATTATCCCCACTTTAAAGGTAAGGAAACTGAGACACAGAAAGGATTAAGTAGAAGAGCCATGCAGTCTGGCTCCACAGCCACGGTTTTAAGAACCATGCTACACTTGATGATCTCTAAGACCTTTTCCAATTCTAAAATTCTGGGTCCATGTACATTTAAGGCAACTTAAAGACATTATTAAGCCCTTCTGCTTCAGCCATCACTAAGCAATTAACATTCTTGAAATATGCTACAAGTCTTGTTTTGAATGACATGGAACTTCACCAGATGTGCAATCCCAACAGACCTCTGATGAAAGATTATAATGGAAAGAAATGGCTCATTCGTACCTGCTTATCTGTCAGAGATACTGCCAAGTGCCAAAGGGCCCCGAAGAGATTTACATGCCACTCAAAATTCTTTGGAAGCCAGGCCTAACAATTCTTTTTCAAGAAAGGGAATAGTCACCAGTCTGGGTGAGAGCCTATTAAACTGTTCAGGGAAACAGATAATTTCACACATCCAATGAGCAAGAGTAATTCCAGGCAAATCATGTGTATTTCTAGATCAGTGGTCAGCAAATTTTTTCTGTAAAGGGCCAGAAAGTAAATATTTTAGGCCGTGAGAGTCACTTATCATCTCTGTCACATATTTTTTTTTTCTTTCAAATTCTTTAAAAATGTAAAAACCATTCTTAGTTTACAAGCCATACAAAAACATGTACTAAAGTGTAGTTTGCTTACCCCTGTACTAGCTCATTGAATGAGCCACCTTCTAAAACATGTTACTGAATATTTTGAGAGTTTTTAGCTACTATACCAGTCAAAAGACTGTCCTTAACTTCATTAAAACTATGAAAGTTATATAGAAATAACACAGTTGATAGGATAACCAATTACGAAGCAAATACCATCATACATATCCTTATTCATTTCAGTGTTTACTGAATACCTAATACATAGAGGGTGTCAGCCAATTGCTACTAATCATCTTCATAAAGAGCACACAACATGGTTAAGGTTTCAAGTGAAGTAAATGATGTAAAAGTGCCATAAGAAAGGTTAAAATAAAATTTTAAAATAGTTACAGGAGTTCCAACATGATAAAGATTCCATCTAGCAGAAGCAGGAACATCAAAGGCTGCAGGGGTGGCAGTATTTGGGATGCATTAAGTAGCACTGAAAAGCTGAATGGCAGTGAAGAAAAGTCCCACACAGACTGAACACCTTTAGCCAAAGCATGACAGTGGGAAAACAGAAGCTACATTCAGAGAAAATTAAATAGTGGTCCTATTTGCTCAGCTTCAGCAGTGTGAAAATTATTTGGAACCCTGGAGATGGAAGCCATAGGAGATACAGCTGAATAAGTAGGTTGGGAGGGCCACAGCACAGAAAGCCTTGAATACCACGCTAACAAAGTAAAAACAACCTATGGGCAATAAGGACTTAATGAAAATTTCTGACAGTGTAGGGTATGGTCAGATCTGAATCTAAAGAGAGCTCCTCTGGTATTGACAAATATGATGAATTACTGGAGGCAGAATATCCAAATACTGGTGAGGAGGCTATTATAAAAATCTACACATACTAGATGTAACAAGAGCTCAAACTACATCAACAGCAATGGTAATGAAAGAGAAGAAATAAAGATAAAAGCAGAAATAGAACCAAAAGTACTATACAACTGACTGAATTTGGGCTAATAGAGAGAAGAAAATCAGGTCAGAGATTTGGACATATGCAGCAGACAGTGAGATTTATTCTATACAACCTATAAGCCAAGGAATAAAAAATCAAAGTATGGATTAATGGGTACAAAACTATGCTGTCTACCCTAAGTGAATCATTGTGTAGTATATGCATGTATTGAAACAATATACTGTACTCCACAAATATGTACAAATAAGTGTTAAAATATTGTGAAGAAAAAAAAGAAAAAAAAAAGAATAATTTGGAGAAGGTAACATTAAATTCATTGTTTGGATGGAAAATTAATTTGCTCTAGGCCTTAGTTATATCCTGTGTTAGTTTTGTTTGTTTGTTTGTTTTGGTTTGGTTTTGGTTTTTTTGTTTTTTTCCTGACCGGTAAGGGGGTCGTAACCCTCGGCACGGTGTGGTCTGCACCACACTCAGCCAGTGAGTGCACCGGCCATCCCTATATAGGATCTGAACCCACGGCCTCAGCGCTACCAGTGCCGCACTCTCCCGAGTGAGCCACGGGGCCGGCCCCTGTGTTAGTTTTTTTTACTTTATTGACAAGGTAAGCTCTCATATTGGATGCTTCCCTTGATTATTTTGTGTACTCTGCATCATGGCTTTGCAAAATATAAGACCTTTTAATTAAAAACAATTAAAGTATGCTTTAGCAATATTAATCAAGTGGTGTTGACTAAGACAGTGTGGATACAAAGAGACTAGACTCCATACAACCACCAGGAAACTACTGTAGTCATCTAGCCCTTTGGGGATGCCAGTCTGAGCTTGGATTATAGCAATGGAGATCGAAAAGTAGCCATGGATACCAGAGTTATTCCAAAGAAGTACTCAAAAGAGTCTAGTGGCTGACTGAATAGAGCAGATAAAAGAAAGAAATCAATCAAAACTGACTACAAGATTTGAGGCCTGGATAAATGGAAAAATAGTTAATAAAGATGTGGAAAATTGGAAGGGAAAGCAAATCTGGAGAGAAAAATGAAGAGTTCCATTTAAAGTACAATACTTTGGAAATGACAAGCGTCTATGTAGAAATGGTCAGACACCACTGAGACATAGAGAACTAGAATTTTGAGTAACACTATACTACTGATGACAACCAAGTAATATATTCCAACAGAACTTCTAATGATCTGTGGCTACAGAAACTTCCTCATTCAACAAATATTGAGTTATTACTATATGCCAGGCACAGTGCTAAGCACTAGGGAAAAATTAGTGATGAAGACAGATACTGTCCCTACCCTCACACAGCTTACAGTCTAGCAGGAAAGATGAGCAAGTGGGCAATCAGAATATAATAGGATAAGGGTCAGTGGTGAGGGAAATATAATGTGAGGTGCTATGGAAGTATGTAAGAGAGGTATCCAAACTGGACTTAAGAGGTATGTCACAGAAAATCTTCCTACGGAAATGTGGTATAAGCTAAAATTCACATGAACAAATTTTAGCATAAGAAAGTACTAAGTGTGCGGTGTTTAGAAATAAGGAACAGCAAGACCATGTAAGCCACTAATTACGGAAGGCAAACTCTACTGACATGATTTGAATAAAGGAGGAACATAACATTTTAGAAAGATAATTGGCTACAATGTCAAGAACCAGGAAAGAAGTAGGTATTTAGCAGACATCAATCACTAATGATTCTGAGAGGAAGGTGTTCAGGACTTTGTTCTGACTTGAGAAAGTAAGTGGATAGTAGTTCCATTCATTCCACTAAGGAACACAAGGAAGTTTTGTGAGAGGGAAAGGGAAATTAAGCTCAATTTCAGCCATGTACGGTACGTGTCTCTAAAACATCCAAGCAATTAGACACAAGTTTAGATATGGAAATCTAGATTGGAGATGTAGATTTGGGAGGGATCTGAATAATCCAGACACAATGTGCTGATGAGAAAAAAAGGCCCAAGCAGAAGCCTGAGGACAACAGCTTAAGGGTTCCTTAACTGAAAGCTTTTGCCAGCAGGACCCAATAGTGTTCTATATGTTATTAAAAACCATAAGTGAGCTTTGCAAATAGTTCTTCTTCTACTTACTTAGGTAAAATAAGAAATCATAATAAGCAAGAAAAAAAATAATGGCTCATCCTACTACTTGAGCACATTTTCAGATGCAATGAGAAGACTTTTTTTAATACAGTATTTATTTTTATGACTACTACTAAAATAGCTACCTGATGAGTCAACAGACAACCTGTGTTCCTATGTGTGTATGTCCATTTGGACATTAATACACTTTTAAGTGTCAGCCAAGTTTAAATTGAGTAATTGTGCAAGTATCTCTGGCTCTGAGATCTGATGAAGCCCAGAGGCTGAGTTAAGGAGGGAAGGTGAGACCTCTTTTTAGACACTAAACCTGAGCTGAATATGTATATACCCTAGATTTGGCCCAAGATTTGAGACAACAGAGGATGTTGTTCCTCTCCCTTAAAACAGAGAGAAGAACTGAGAAATAAGAATAGTGTTATTAAGCAAAGGTTTATGGATCCTAAAACTAAAATTAATTTTAAATTCAAATCAACAGAGATGAAGAGATTCTTGTTCACACTTCAATATTTTAAACAACCCTCAGAAAATATTCAAGATCACAGTCACACACTCCAAGTATGAAGTGTACTAAGTGTCTTCAATGCTACTCCATGACTGAAAGTGACTCTGCTGAAGTAGCCATCTCTTATGTGAAAAGTCTATTTTAGAGTAGAGACAGGAACAATATGACCCGAGTAGATTTCATTCATTCATGTAAAAATATTCTCTAAGCCAAGTCTTCACTAAATCCTGACACTATAAAAGTGAGTAAAGCATAACCTCAGCCCTTTGAAAGTAATATATCTCCTAATAGGAAGAAAGGATTTACACATAAATTATCATAACTGTGAGAGAAGACAGAAGTGAGAGAAGGGAGAGAAAGCAACAGTGATAGCATGTGTAAGGAAAGCAGAAAAAGTTTAGTCAGGCTCACTTGCCTCAGATCTGTTACAAATAGGCAAGATTCAGTACATTCACTAGAAACAAGTTATAAAAGTAGTGTAACTGTGCATGTGTGCCCATTCAGCATGATTGTTGTAATTATGTAATGCTTGGCTTGTAGCCACTATTGTGTACTAAGAGTACAAAGGTAACTGCTCTGAACCACTGGTTGGCAGAGCACTGAGGGATGGCAGAGCACGGAGGGATGGCAGAGCACGGAGGGTCGGCAGAGTAGGGGCAGAACTCATATCTGAGGATAAAGCATGTCTGTGAAGCTCACATCTGAAGAATAAAGTATGTCTACTTGCATAAAGCTGCAAGAATCTTCTTTCAATTACCTGACTCACGGCCTACACAGGAAGGGTTAGAAGGATCTGAGATCCAGCCCAACAGCATGTTGAGTAGCATTAGTGAAGAGATAAAAGAAAGAGAGAGAAAGGATTCCCAGCTTTGAGCAAGAACAGTTTAAACTGAAATTGACTTAGAGGGGAAAAAAAGGTCAAAAATGCCCTCATTACAAATCTAACAGAATATTCTAGAAGAAAAAAAGCCAAAAAATATCTAAGAGAATAGTAAAATCAAGTTTTCAAAATTTTAAACTCTCTGAATCCCCTAGTGAGAACAAGTCTAAAGCTCTGTTTCTGTTTACTTCTCAAGAATCTAAAACATCCATATGAAGAACCATGCTTGCCTTTGAATTTTCCAGAATTAAAATTCTTAAAAGCTCAAAAATTACGCTAAGAAGACAAGATCCTCCAAATTCATAACAGGAAATGTGGTATTTTCCCAGATTATTCTCTGGTTTCAAAGAAGAGAGAGAATGGGGACCACACTCCAACAGCAGGATTTATAAATATGAATTACAGGATAAAATAATTTTCCAAACATCTGTCAAAAGATAATTTGATCCAAGAGAAAAGGGGGGAGGAAAAAAAAAAAAAAAGACTCGGAGGGAAGCCAAATAAAGTGACTAATGTATGGAACTTCTATGGACTTCAGTGGGTTGATGGTCTCCTGGGTGCTGTATGCCCACCCTACTTGCTCATGTACTCTTTCATTTGATTCTCACAATGCACAGCTAGTAGATATCTCTGCTTAAAGGTAAAGATAGAGACGTGGTACTTTGACATACTATATGAAGTAGGAAGAAATGTAGAGCACCATGCAGCATCATGGTTAAGAGAACAAGCCTGCAAATGAGGCACACCTCAGTTCAAATCACAGATCTGCTACTTGCTAGCTACATAATTTTGGACAGTGTTTTAATGTTTTCTTCTAGGGTATTTCACTCATAAAATGAGGATAATAACTACCTCATGGGGTCGTTGCAAGATTAAATAAAAACACATAAAGTATCTGGTATAGTGTCTGAAACATAGTAGGCACTCAGTAAATGAAAAGTACCAATGGTAGTTCTTAAAAGTTCTGCACCTCTTTTGGAATTAAGCCTTTACAGCAGAGCTTTATATTCTCTGTGACTATATTCTTAGAAAACTACCTTGCATAAAAATGTTCAATCCCAATTGAGTAATAAAAAGTAAGATAAAAACAAACAAAACAAAACAAAACAAAACAAAAATGGGGAGGTGGGGAGTTTTGTACCCCCCTGGCATAATACTATTACTAGGAGATCACACCAGCTCAAGTAATTCAAAGTAGAATCAAAGTTTTACCCTGGATTTAAACTGGGCTCAGATACCTAGATGTTTTATAATAAAGCAGGAAGCTATTATAAACAGCCCCTGAGGATTTGTCCAGTCTTTCTTCTATTTTGTAATGGGGCAATGGGGGAGGGGGAGAAGCTGAATAAAATATGTATAGGAATGAGCTATTTTTATGACTTTCCAACTTTTCCTTGAGGATACTGAAAGACCTGGACAGAAATTATACCATATCTAGCTGTCTGTTGTTAAAATATAGGCTCTACGGGCCGGCCCGTGGCTCACTCGGGAGAGTGTGGTGCTGATAACACCAAGGCCACGGGTTCAGATCCTGTATAGGGATGGCCAGTTAGCTCACTGGGTGAGCGTGGTGCTGACAACACCAAGTCAAGAGTTAAGATCCCCTTACCGGTCGTCTTTAAAAAAAAAAAAATATATATATATATATATATAGAGAGAGAGAGAGAGAGAGAGAGCGAGAGAGAGAGAGAGAAGCTCTACTTGGGACACTTAATCCCTGCCTCTGAATGTTCTGCTTGTGTGCTATATGGGACGTGCTTTGGAAACAAGTTAGTATCCATTAATATGAATGACTAGCAAAAGGAATTTCTTCTTAATTACTCAGTTCTCCAAGGTTAATTAAATAAGAATCTCTTAACTTTTCTGGGTTTCAGCATCTTTATCCTGAAAATGAAAATGCTAACACTTGCCTACTTGAGTTGCTGTAAATTAAAGAAATTATAACAGCATTTAAGCTCAGTTAATAAAATTAAATGATGGAAGAAATCTCAAAAAGAAATTAAATGATGAAAATCATCTAGCCCTTACCTTTTCACAGATAACATGGTATAATAAAGAAAAATGTATATCTAGAGAGAGAGATGTGTTGTTATCCCAGTTCTGCCTCTAACTCATCCTGATACCTTGGCCATTCATTTCTTCCACAAGTACTTACTATATTAGATGCCTGCTACTGAGGCTGCTATCAGACATACAAAGTTAAGATACAGTCTGTGAACTCTAGAAAGAGACACAGATATACCATGAAAAAATTATGATGATCTGATACATCTACTAACAGAGGTATGTCCAAAGGGTTCAGGAGCAAAGAGCAGGGAGCAATTCACTGTATAGAAATGACTACGCCACAGAATTAAAGTAAATCACTTCACCTCTCTATGAATCAATTTCCTTATAAAGCAAATAATGATAATAATAGTTGTCCTACCTTCCTACAAGGTTGTTGTAGGGATGGACTGAAATTATATATAGGTAAATCCTTAAAGATTAAAGAACTATGAGACTAAGTATGCAATGATTTTGCACAGCTACGTCTAAAGTTATCATCTATACCATGAAACTAACTTGTCAAGTTCAATAGGTCATAAGGCTCCTTGATCCTCAGTTTCTCCATCTATGACATAAAGGTTTTAGGTTAGATAACTCTAATATTCCCTGCAGTGTTAACCAGGTGATAAGGATTTTCTTAGTTTTGAGATGAGGAACTTAAAACAAGAGAGGTTAAGTAATTTGCTCAAGGAACACAGTGTGTACCAAAACAAATCTGGGATTAGAATACAGTTTTTCTACTTTTCAAAAGTACCATGCTTTGAAAAATATAAAATAAGGAATTTTCACTTGTACTGGCTCTCAAAGCAGATCCTACAACTTGCTATTGTCCCTAAATCTTCAATCTCAGCTTGACTACGTACTTGAGATAATCAAGTTATGTGGTTGTGTTGGTGAAATTCATCACCAAATTGCGATTTCAATCTCCTAAGAGTTTCTTTTATTCTAAAATATTTGATCCTTTTGACTTGTATTCCATTCCTGCTCTAATTTTTTTCCCATTAAAATGAAAAAGTGTTGCCATCTACTGGACTCTAAAGATATTGCTGTTACAGTTTTTAGTTTGAGAAAAGAATTCTTAATAGTCTAATGTTAAGCAATAGCATTTCAGACAACCAAGAATTACAAAACAACATAATCATTAAGAGCAAATAATGTATAGGCTTCAGAATTTTACAGGTAAAACACCATAAGAGCACAGGTTTTACAGGCAGGCAACCTGAAATCTCAGCTCATGCTACTTTCTAGATTTATGATCCTATGAAGTTCATCCCTTACAACCTGTTTCATTATCTATAAAATAGAGAGGACAAAACTCACCACACTGGTTGTGGCTAGTATTAAATGGGAAAAAAAAGCATGAATCACCTGGCATAGTAACATAAATAGTAGATACTTGGTAAATGTGGATTTTCTTCCCTCTCCTTTCCATAATCACCTTTAGATATAGATACTGCCTATAAAACAACTTGACTCGTGGCTTCTTAAATTTATTGAAAGTTATAAAAGACATCTGAAACATTTAATAAAACTGTACTGTATTTAATAAAAACTCACTATTTTTTCTTAAGCTTCAAAGAATTATGTAGAGAAAGAGAAAATAGCTAGTTTGGGTTTTCCTTTAGGAAAATTAATATAATCTGGATTTAGAAGAGATGAATTGGGGTGGTTATATGCCATACAAAATGAGTCTTCACTTTAAAAAACATTCACCCTAAGCCACACTAAACAACAAACTTACAATGTTACATAAAAGTTTGACACTTTTAAGTTTGATACACCATTCTATTTACAAAGAGCTTTTCAGTATTATATCTACCCTGTACGCCTGCAAGGCACACCTGCTCTAAACAAAACTCATAACATTAGGAGAATCCTCTTACCTTATGTTCAAATGGAGCACCATAGTAGCCATCATTCAGCCCAAAAATTATTTCATTTTGATTGCGGGCATGAATCTACAAGAGAAGGAAAACACACTATTAGTTCTTCTTGTTCAAATCACATTTTAATATGACAGTTATAACAGGGCCTACTTCAAAGCTAAGAAATAGGCTGGCTACATCTAAACAAACTAGCAGAAAAGACACTTATCAAAAGACCAGGTGACCAATTGAGCATTTCCTGCTTTAGACAAAAGTTTCACAAAACCATCACATGAAGTTACCATTATTCAAACATACTTTCCACAAACACTTCTTCTTGAGGTTGTTATGGAACACTTACTCCTGAAGGACAGGGGATTCAGAGGCATGCTATCTACATTCTTTGATCTCAGAGAAAACACAATACAGCAAGTCTCTAAGAGTGCTCTAAAAAATATGAAGCCCTAGAAAAGACACAGACTAATATTACTTTATATTTTCAGGAAGAAAGTTTAAAAGTAATAGTATCCAATCCCTAAAGTCTTTAATGTCTACTTAATTACTGCCTGCACACCATTCTCTTTCAGATGCAACAGATTTGAGCTTCAGTTAGTGCCACCCTAAATTAAACTTCACCTAAAAGGTGGGAGTAATAAAACTTTGAAAACGGAAGAACTGAGATCTAAAATAACTCGAAACAGTATAAAGTGCCCAACTGTGAAATGCAAAAACAGATTTAGTTACTTCATCAGACAGAGTTGTGGCTTTAAAAAACCAAAAACAAATTGTTCTTCTACTGAAAAGGATTAAAGTGAAAGTTCAAGGGGGCAAAAGACAAGAAAGATAACCAGAACAAAATATTTGATCTTTTCTTTCTCTAGCTAGAGAAGGAACAGCCAAAGCCAGCAACAAAATATTCCTGTGAACATTTACCTGAATTCCATATCTCCTACCTCTATTACTAAAGCAAAATTCATCACACACTCCCTATTTACCGACATCATTTACTGAATTGAATACAACAATATCAAAAGATGAGTCTGCAATCATAAATTTATAATGAAAACTATAAATCAATCTCAAGACGTTTTCCATCTTATAAGAGAAAAGAGAAAGCAATATGAAATCAGTTTGAAGATTAGAAGGGACTTGAAAAATTATATTCACCTAAATGTTAGCAATGGTTGTAGCTGGGCAGAAAAATTAGGTAAATTTTTTATTCTCTTTTCTGTGCTTCTCAAAATTTTCCAAATTGTCCACCAAAAATATGTATTACTTTTAAAATCAGAAGAAAATAAATATATATACCATTAAAGAAGGGGGGGGAGGTATGGGCAGGAATAAATCTAGCATGAAGAAAAAGTTTTCAAAGTATAAGCTTCATGAAGATAAGCATTAGTTTGATGAAAAATAAGAGACAACATAATTCTTGTACTTGAAAAGACATGGGCTAAAACTCAAGTGACCTGGATTCTAAATACAAGTGTAATTGTTTCATAAGGAGCTCTTCAGAGGAGGAAACTCTGACTAGTTTATCTTTATAGCCCTGGTGCCCAGCCCTCCTCCCAGCATACAGCAGTTAATCAATGTTAACAGTGCATGCTTTAATTCTCTCATCAGCCCAAAGTAGAAGACACTTCCTGCTCTGTCTTACAGGATTGACATAAAGGTGGAATGAGATAATTGGATGTGAAAGCATTTTTGGAAGTTACACATGAAAAATATTGAAAAACAATCTAATAATGTGTTAGAAATCAGTTAACCATAAAGCTCAGAAAGATCCTTCCATTCCTGACTAATAAAGAAAGGGAAAACATGCTTAACAAAACAGGGTGCATCACATTCCACACTAGGTACATTTCAGAACTGCTATGTACAATTCAGAAGTTATGCTATAAGAAGAGTGATATGGGGCCGGCCCATGGCTCACTCGGGAGAGTACGGTGCTGATAACACCAAGGCCCCGGGTTCGGATCCCATATACGGATGGCTGGTTCGCTCACTGGCTGCGCATGGTGCTCACAACACCAAGTCAAGGGTTAAGATCCCCTTACCGGTCATCTTTAAAAAAAAAAAAAAAAAAGAAGAGTGATATGTACTATCCTTTCTTCATTATAGATTACTGACCCAACAATAACTGGTAGAATACTAACTTGGAAACCACAAAATATAGAACTCTATTAATCTAACCATAACCTTGTATTTTTATATCTTTATGAAAAACAGCATACTTTTTTAAGACAGCCAATTAGAATCAGTGAAATGAATAATAAATATAGTCTGAACCACTGAACTAGTAAGAGCCTAAATACACCAATCACTGTGTGACCTTCAGCAAATCCCTTAATCTCTCTGAGCTTCTGTTTTCTCACTTAAATACTGAGGAAAATAACAATACTAGCTCACATGATCTTCAAAAGGCCCCAGGCCATTGTGTGCATGTAAAAAGATACCCAAACACTGAAGGGGTATAAAATTACTGTTGTTATTAATACAAAGTTCTAACCATTTAAACCAAGCACAAGAACTTCTGTCATTACACATAAATTAGGATGCTACATGGCCCATATAAGCAGTATCAACGAATTCTCCAAATTCCCACCTTGAACAGAGCTATTTCCAAACTCCCCTGCCTTTTTCATCAAAATCCAAGTCAGGCTCAGCATAGTTCATTACCTTTGGGAAAAACATTCTGATTAACTCTGAAAGCTATTCAGTAAGCTTGGGTTGCATTTATAGCTCTGGCATAAGTATGTGACTTTGGGCAAATTGTACCATCATTCAACTAAAAATGAAGGGATTAGATTATTCTCTGTTATATCATACTTCTGTGACTATTCTCTTTTCTTTTCTGGCTAATTGCAACACATTCAAAACTCACTCAGAATCAATTTAACCCTAATTGACATTTCTAAAACATTCCATTTAATAACAGCAGAATGCACATGACATGCACGTGAAACATTCACCAAGGCAGACCATATATACTAGGCCATAAAATAAATCTAAAAAAGTCAAAAGCATTGAAATCATACAATTTTCTCTATACTCAACAGAATTAAAGTAGAAATCAACAACAGAAGGATATCTGGAAAATCCACAAATGTGTGAAAATTAACACACTAGCTGGTCCAATGGTAGTGGGTTATCAGACCTTATTAAAACTAGTGTCACTTAAGTTGGTATTCAATCCCCTGTGGCTAAATTTGACTGGCTTTAAAAAAATAAAAAATAAAATAAACACACCTGTAAATAATCCATGGATCAAAGAAGAAATAAAAGGGAAGTTAGAAAATATTTTGAATTGAGTGAAAACACAATACCAAAATTTGTGGGACATAGCTAAAGCAGTGCTTAAAGGAAAATTTATTAAATGTTTATTTTAGAAAAGAAGAAAAGTCTCAAATCAGTAATCCAAGCTGCCACCTTAAGAAACTAGCAAAGAGCAAATTAAACACAAAGCAAGAAAAAGGAAAAATAATAAAATTAAAAATAGAAAGAAATAAAATTGAAAACAATAATAATAAAGATAATAAAAATCAAACACTAGTTTTTTGAGAAGTTAATAAAATTGATAAATCTCTAATCAGAGTGACCAAGAGAAAAAGAGAGAATACAGTAAATACCAATATCAGGAATGAAAGAGGAGAGGATCATTACAGATCCTACATATACTGAAAGGACAGAGTAATATTGTGGAAAACTTTATACTAATAAATTTGAAATCTCAGATGAAACAACTTCTTTGGAATACAAATTATCAAAGTTCTCTTAAGACACAGATAACCTGAAGAACTCAATATCTAATAAAGTAATTGAAGTCATACTTTTTTTAATTGAATCATAATTGATTATACATATTTTGGGGATTCAATGTTGACATATATTGAACAAATCAATATTACTAGTATATACATTGTTACAAATTGTACTTATTCTCTCCCTATCCCTGTCTCGCTCCCCCCACCACCACCACTGATAACCCTAGATTTCTGCTCTCTCTCTCTGAAAGAGTAATGGCTACTCTGTTGATTTGTTGCCTAGATGATCTGTCTACTGCTGAGAGGTGTGTTCATGTCCCCCAATATTATCATAGAGCAGATGCTTTTTCTGTCACTCTGGAATTGGCTTTGAGGAGAGAGACATCCTCTTCTTTTCTTTGATCTCTGCTGGTGACTCTCCTTGTGTCAATGCACTCCAGTGGCTGGCGGACCATCTGCGTGGTTGTTGTGATGTCTAGCCACTTTCGTGGCAGCTGTGGTTACTATGGTGGCTGTGGTGCGCCACCCCCATGGAGGTGATGTTTTTGGCATGCTCCTTGGCGCTGGTGGTGTGCCTGGTTGGGGGGGTGGTCCGGTCCCTGGCTCTGTGCCCTGGGCCAGGCCCCAAGCCGCTGGTGGTGTGCCTGGGCCAAAACTAATTTTTTGTCCTTTGCTTACTTCTAAAATGGAGGAACTTCCTGTAAGAACCAGTACTTGAGCTGTGTGGTTGAGTTAAATTTTTGCTTTGCTGCTGTTTCCCTAGGGAAGGCTTTTTGTGCAGCTCAGGGTTTAAAGGTTGACCTTATAGGTACTTCCAGCTCTCCAGAGACCCAAGGCACCTGGGTTGTGTAGAAACTCTGATCTGAGCCTGAGTCTTTTCATCAAACTGCACCCAATGCAATTCTATATTCCTGACCAGTCTCCTCTGAGCAGTCCTGCGCTGATTGGGGAATGGATCAGCTAACCTTGCTATGTCCCAGTGTTCCCCCGGTGGGCCAGTCTCTACCAAGGCCAATGCTCCAAACACTTCCAGGCCCTGGAACAACCTTTTTTCAGTTGTTCTTGCTCCTCACTCCTGTGTGGGTCCACAGGAACCCTATTAGTGGTCTTACTGTCCTGGGGGCCACCAAGGCCCTCTTCTCACCTGCCACCTCCAAGCAACTCCATCTGAAGAGCACAGCTGTGGCTTCTGCCAGCTCCTGCTCCATGAGCTCAGCAGCTCCAGCCTTAAAGTGGCCTCAGCCCAAAATGCTCCGAGCAGTTTTTTCCTTCTCTCATCCTAGTTTCTCCCACCTTCATGAACTCTGTAGGTCTCTCCTCCTCTTCCCCTGAGCTCTAGCAGCCACAGCTTGTCTGTTGTTACATTTTTATAGTTGTAAACTGATTGATCTGCAGGAGAAAGTGATGCTGGGGACGGTCTATTCCGCCATCTTGACCAGAACTCCCTGAAGTCATACTTTTAAACTTTTCCACAAAGATTTTTATCAATTATTAAACCTCTTCTAGTGGGAAGGGGGAGGGGGGAAACTTGCTCACAAAGAAATCTTAACACCCAGACGACATCACTGAAGAACTCTGCCAAACGTGAGGAATAAATAATAACAACTCTACACAAATTCCTTCAGGAAACAAAATTAGAGTAAACACTTCTCAATCCATTTTATGAGACCAGTATTACTCTGATACCAAACCAGACAAACTAGACAAACCAAGACATCGCAAGAAAAGTACAGACCAATAATCCTCAAAAACATAGATGCAAACAGCCTTAATGAAATACTAGCAAATCAAATCCAACAATATATAAAAATCCACTTGACAAAAAACCACTTGACAAAATTCAACATCCCTTCAGTAAACTTCTCAGCATATTAAAAATAAAAGGAAGTTTCCTCAACCCGATAAAATATCTATAAAAATTACACCTAATATTGTACTTAACGGTGAAAGTCTAAAAGCATTCTCCCCCGGATCACTTGTATTCAACACTGTACTCAATCCACTCATATTCAACACTGTACTCAAGATATTAGCCGGTGAAATAAAACAAGAAAAAGAACTAAAAAGACATACATATTAGAAAGGAAGAAGTTAAACTGTCTGTGTTCACAGACAACATGACTGCCTACCTAGCAATCTACAAAAGGAATCTACAAAAAAAGGTATTAGACCTAATAAGTGAGTTTAGCAAGGTCATAGAATATAAGCTCAATAAGGGCTGGCCCGTGGCTCACTCGGGATAGTGCGGTGCTGACAACACCAAGGCCACAGGTTCGGATCCTATATAGGGATGGCTGGTTTGCTCACTGGCTGAGCGTGGTACTGACAACACCAAGCCAAGGGTTAAGATCCCCTTGCTGGTCATCTTTAAAAAAAAAAAGAATATAAGCTCAATAAAGAAACACATTTCCATATACTAGCAAAAAAATTGGAAACAGGAACACCATTTAAATTAGCATCAAAGGGCCGAGCCTGTGGCGCACTCAGGAGAGTGCGGCGCTGGAAGCGCAGCGACGCTCCCGCCGTGGGTTCGGATCCTACATAGGAATGACCGGTGCACTCACTGGCTGAGTGCCGGTCACGAAAAAAAAAAAAGACAAAAAATAAAAAAATAAATAAATAAATAAATAAATAAATAAATTAGCATCAAAAACATGGAATCCATAGGTACAAATCTAACAAAATATGTGCAAGATGTGTATGCTGAAAAGTAAAAAACATTGATGAGTGAAACCAAAGAAAATTTTCATAAACAGAGAGATATGTCTGTATACTGAAATACTCAATACTTTTAAGATGTCAATTCTCCCCCAATTTTTTTTAGATTCAACACCTATCAAAATCCCAGCAGGATTTTTGCAGAAATTGACAAACTGATTTTAAAGTATATATGGAAAGGCAAAAGACCTAAAATAACCAGAACAATTTTGGGAAAAAAACAAAGTTGGAGGACTCATATTACCAACTGAATTCAAGACACACTATAAAACTACAGTAATTAAGACAATTTGGTATTGGCATTAGGACAGATATAGAGATCAATGAAATAGAATAGAAAATACAGAAATAGACTCACACAAATGATTTTCAACAACGATGATATGGTAATTCAACGGAGAAATAATAGCTTTACAACAAATAGTACACGAACAATTGTTCACCGATCTGCAAATCAAAGAACCTTGCATTTTATATAAAAGTTAATTCAAAATGGATCGTAAGCATAAATTAAAACCTAAGACTATAAAACTTTTAGAAGAAAACAGAAGAAAATTTTTGTGACCATGTGGTAGGCAAAAATATTTTGGAGAAGACATAAAAAGCATGAAACACAAAAGAGAAAACTGATATAGTAGACTTCATAAACAATAAAAAACTTCTGTTCTTTGAAAGACACTGTTAAAAAAAATGAAAAGACAAGCCACAGACTGACAGAAAATATTTGGCAAATACATATCTTATAAAGAACTGACTTATATCCAGAATACATAACGAACTTCTACAACTCCATAAAAAACTAGAATTGAAACAACCCAAATAAAGGGGGCAAAAGGCTGGTAACACCAAGGTAATGGGTTAGGATTCCCTTATCAGCCAGCCACCTAAAAAAAAGGGCAAAAGATCACACACACACGAGCGAGTGAGCAAGCGAGCAAGCGAGCAAGAGAGAGAGACCGATTGCAAATAAGCATATTTTTTATAATGCTCAACATCATTTTGTCATTAGGGGAATTCAAATTAAAGTCACAATAAGATACTGCTTCAAACCCATTAGAATGGCTAAAATTAAAAAGACTGACAATAACAAGGGCTAGCAAAGATGTGGAACAAATGGAACTATCATACACTACTGATAGGAATGCAGACTGTTACAGTCACTTTGGAAAACTTTTGTCAGTTTCTTATAAATTTCAACATAGACTTACCATTAGACCCAGCTATTCCATTCCTGGGTATTTACCCAAAAGAAATGACTATATATGTCAACACAAAGACCTATATTTAAATATTCACAGCAGCTTTATTCATTATGATAGTGGTTATTCTACTCTATACATTTGTCAAATTCATTGAACTCTATGCTTTAAAAGGATGAATTTTATCATATATGTACTTCAATAAACCTGATTTTAAAAGAAAACCATTCAGAAGTCAGCCCTCCCTGACTCTATCAAGGCTGGTCTAACTACCTCTTCCAGGTACAACTCCCATTGCTCCCTATGAAGGTATTCATCAATCATCAGCTTACCAAGTCTAAGAATCTTGTCTTATGTATCTCTGGATCCTTAACAGCAAGAGCAATGCCTGGTGGAAAGCAGATGATCAATTAACAAACGTAACTGATTCTGGCCATTAGCCTAATACATCTTAGTTTCACTTTCCTCTAACAATTTGTAATTCTATTTTATCTGATTTTTAGTACTATGTTACTTGTTTTTTTTTGTTTTTGGGGTTTTTTTTGGCAGCTGTCTGGGGTGGTGACCTGAACCCAGGGTGGGGATCTGAACCCATGACCTTGGTGTTATAAGGCTGCACTCTAACCAACTGAGCTAACCAGCCAGCCCTACTAAGTTGCTTGTTACATCTATTTCATAAATAAGTTTTGAACTCCCACAATGATATCAAGTTTCTAGTTGGCTTAAAAAATGTTTTCTCTTTCTTTTGTTCTTTGGTATACCAGCATAACCAACTTTATAAGACAACACCTGAATGTCAACTCTCTGAAATTAGGGCAGGTTAGCATAAGCACATTTGGATATTTCAAGAAGACCACCACCTAAGGAATGTGTGAGTTGAAAAACATGATGAAGGCCAAGGCCATCTTCACTGGCCAACCTATTGCCTTGCAACTGCAATGTTAAGAAGCACCATATTCCATGAAATGTACAAAATCAGATGAAAGATAAAGAAGTACTTGATAACATAGCCTATCTACAGAGAGCCAAGTATGGCATGTAGGAAGACAGACAGAGCACATGCCTCAGTGCCGGGTTCTTCTTGGCTAGTCTAAAGGCAACCAGTATCTGTTACCAAAAGAGAAGAGAAAGGTCTTAAACCAAAAGTCATTATTTTTTAAGTTTTAATTAAGACCAGCCCTAAAACAGAGAAAAAAATTAAAAGATAAAAGAGATTTAAAAATTGTAGGAGGTTAGAATTTAGTTAAGGAACATATATACTACATGCTTTGCTCTAGTCATTATAAGAAGGACACAAACTAAATAAAAATATGGTTAAGAGCATGATTTTACTTGTATGTGCAATTTTTTTTTTTTTTTTTTTTTTTTTTTTTGTCTTTTTCGTGACCGGCACTCAGCCAGTGAGTGTACTGGCCATTCCCATATAGGATCCAAACCCGCGGCGGGAGTGTCGCCGCACTCCCAGCGCCGCACTCTCCCGAGTGCGCCACGGGCCCGGCCCCTGTATGTGTAATTTAAAAACACTGAACTCACAGAAGTAGAGAGTAGAAAGATGGTTACCAGGGGTTTGGGGGGAGGAAGTTTGGGGAGATGGTCAAATGATATTAAATTTTAGGTAGGAGGAATAAGTTCAAGAGATTTATTGTAAAACATGTTAGCCACAGTTAAAAAAAAATCTTTTAATAAAAAGTAAAAATATCGTAAGCAAAATGAGAGCAGAAAATTTTAATCTTAAAAATAATGCGAATTAAATTGTTTCTTCAAAAAGAAACATACCAGAAAGCATATATTGAATAAATATTAAGAAAACATCAAGGATATTTATAAATAATCTATAACTAACATTTTAGGGTTACTTTTAATAGTGGTATCATAGATACCACAAAATAGAAATGGTACTTATTTCAAGGTGGGGAGGAGGGTTACCAAGGACCACACGTATACACCAGTGTAGTATAGTACAAAGAGAACAAATTTTTAAGTCACCCAAGACCAGATTTAAATTCTAGCTCTATCTAACTGTGTGATCTTGAGTAATTTCTTAAAATCTCTGAGACTCAATTTTCCCATCTGGAAAATAAAGGCAATAATATCAACCTTCACAAGGTTGCTATAAACATTCATTATAATAACCTACGTCTGGGGTGGCAAATAGGTTTCATTTCATATGCAATTCTGATAGATTGCTAGTTGCATCCTGGAACTTTGCATTAGAAAGAATTATGGAGCTACTTGAGCTCAGCTAGAAGAGAATGATCAATTAGCTAATCAGTCATGGGTACAGCAAAGGTGGGGGACAGGTAGCCATATATAAGGTAGGCAATTATCCCTGTGCTCAATAACAGTATCTCTTCTTAATCCTGGAATAACCCAACTCTACTGGTCAAAAGAGAGGTGTTTAATGGTGTATTCCTTATTTCAACTTCATTTTCAGATTCTACAGGGGAGCATTCAATGAAACAGAAATAGCAGAATGCTATAAGAAAGCATTTCCTTTCCTATACACCCACACCCACACATACACATACACACAAACACACACACATACACAAAACATCTTAAATTAGCACCTTAGGGTGATTCTTCATAAGTTTCTTCAGTTACAGGTATTTTTATTTAAGCTGCGCAATGACTCAGACATAACAACGTAAGTAATATAACATAAGCAAATAATCATAAAAATCTTCCTTAGTAACATAAGTAAGAAATCATAAAGGTCTCTCTTTATAATAGGAAATGTAGAGTCAGAAGAATCAACAAAAAGGTTAGAAAGGTTAATTTGGAGATGACAACTACTTTAAACTGTAGTCCAAAAATTACCTGCTGACCCAAGTATTTCAGCCCATCCAAACAGACTTTCCATTCAATCAAGAGCTGGTAGACATCCTCCTTTCCACCCCATATCTTCACCACAAAACAAGACACAGATGTATCAAGACGGTCCGGCATTATTCCAAAATCAAGACTCCGCCACGTTGGATTCTGTTGATGGAAATGAAAACATGCTTTAGGAAGATTCTAACTTGCTTAGAATTATTTCAATTAGGTGGTAAATCATTTTGTTTTTAAAAACCAAAAGACCTCATAAGTACATTAAATTGCAAACTTTAGTGAACAAACTTAGGAAGACATTCCAATTAACACAAAGGGGGTGATAATGGTAGTTTTGAATTTCTCTGCTTACTTATTATATAGTCATTAGAAAGAGCATATATTCCCATCGCTCACTTATTCAACATTTACTACATGATTAAAGAGCCAACTCATAAAAAATGCCCTCAAAGAGCCTTCAGCTTATTATTGTTGGATTCAAACCTCTATTTAAGTAATTACATTGTTTCATAAAAAGATCAATAATAGAATTATGCAAGAGGTTACACAGTAGCATAGGAAGGGATAATAAACTCTGAAGGAACCGGGGAAAACACAGAAGCTGTGAAACCTGGCTTTTAAAGGACAAGTAGGATTTTACCATGCTATAATAAGGAATTCCAGGCAAAGAGGAACACTAAATGACAAGGGCTCAGAGGTGTGAAATGGCAAAGTGTGGTCAGGGAACTAAGAACAACCACTGGAGCACACAATACAAGAGCAAGAGGACGCAAAGGTAGAGAAAGAAACAAGGAACTAAACTGAAAGATCTTTTTATGCCTTGCCAAGGAGGCAATACTTTTTACTCTGTACAAAAGGTGGGGCCATTGAAAAGTTTTAAAGTTAGGAAAGAAAAGGTCAGCTTTATGCTCTAAACAAACATTATTTTTCATTAAGAGAATCATCTAGACAGTTGAAACAATCTGAAACGTCAAAATGTTAAGGGGCTTTAATAACAACAATAGAAATGAACTACAATGTATGAATGAATTACTTCCACTTATTTCCCCTATATTTAATGTTAGGGCTTTCACTGCTGAATGTAAACATAATCAATCTTACTAAATTAGCAATTTTCATATTATGTAAGTCAGTAAATCAAAGGGTCTTCAAATAAGGGTAACTGTTCTTGGCTTTGTGGCAGTAGTTTTCCTGACCAAAGTTGGGGGAGGGGGACACGAGGGAGGATACTGAAAGACAACCAATAATGCAATAACATAGCAAGCATGTTTATGCAATCAGTTTTACATTGGATTATATAAAAAACTAAATTCCAGCCATCCAAGAATTTCAATCTAAGATGAACAGAATTCCATTCTTATCTGACCCCATTCTCTATCTCACTATAATTGTTTTAGCAACCCTGCTAAATAGGGGCAAGGTTTCATTTAAATATGAAGATAACATTAAGGTCTAGGAATAACAATGCTGATCTGCACAAGAAATGCTGAAAGAAGTTCTTCAGGCTGAAGGGAAATGATGCCAGATAGAAACTTGGATCTATGAGAAAGAATGAAGAATATGGACAATGGTAAATATGTGCGTAAATATAAAAGACTATATGGCCCAAGGGGTAAATGGAAGGGAGCCATCCATTTATGATAGTTACAGTCTAGACAACCCTCTCATTGAAAACTAAAAATGCTGGCTAGAATATTTTTTAAATAATAATAATCACCATCATCACCAAAGTATTTGCAAGCCAAAAAGGAAAGAACCCAGAGAGATAAGTGGAGATCTAGAAGGCTTTTGTCTTGAAGTCACTGCCAACCTACACAAAGTTGGGGCTTTGGGTTTAGCAGTCTTAAAGGAAGACAAAGACATAATTCAAGACATAGGCCCAGCCCCACCCATGTCTAAAAGAAGTCCTTCTCCACATTGAACTGGGACCACAAAAGGGTTATATACCCACAGAATATGAGTGAAACAAAACTAAATCCACCCAAACTCCTACCAATAAACGTCTGTAGAGAAGTCGCCAGGGGGAGTAAGGGTAGAACTTTGCATAGAAGAAGAAAACACATAGAAAGCCGCACAGAGATAATAAGAAAAATATGGATAAAAGATTTAAAAACACTATTTCACAGGTTCAAAATACCCAATTGGTCTTAAATAAGATAAATAAAAGTACAATCATATTAAGACACATAAAAGTAAAACTCTACAACAGCAAAGCAAAGATATGATCTTAAGAGCTATCTAAGTAAGATTAACTTCAAAGGAATTACAGACTAACCAGTGACCTCAACAGCAAAAAGTGGAAGCCAGAAGGCACTGAAATTTTACTTCCAATGTCTTGAAAAACTGACAACCTAGAATTCTACACCCATTGAAAATATTCTTCATGAATCAGAGTAAAATAAACATATTTCCAGACAAGAAAACGTATGTGTGTGATATACCAGCATATGCTCATTAAAGAAAATTCTAAAGGATATACTTTTGGCACATGTAAAATTATCCCAGATAGAACATCTGTGCTGCAAGAAAGAATCAGTAGCAAAGAAGTGGTAAATATAAATCTAAAGGAGGGGTAGGATTTCTGACATGGCAGAGTGAGTAGCTCAGAAAAGTTTTCCCCAAAAAAGCAACAATAAAACTGGTCAAAATTGTCAAAAACAACAATTTTAGGGCTCTGGAAATCAATCAAAGGCATACACCAAATTGAGAAGCAGTTATTCATGAAAAACTACTGACTTCAGGTAAGAACAGGGGAGTGTGTGGATTTTTGCCTGGGGCTGCCTTTCCCCAACCCCAGTGAGGTCTGCAAAATCATTCCATTTGGGGAAAAGGGGAGAGCTGTAAAAACCAACAGGTCTGGGATGACTTGATTTGGGATGGAGCATGGAAAAACCTCAAGCCCGGCAATGTTGTAAGTAACACTATCAATCTCAGTGGTAAATCAACGGGGAAGACCAACAGCTCCTCTAGCCTGTGGTTACAGTTCTAGTTGAGAAAACCAATGAACTGGCAAACTAGCCAGAAATTTAATAGGAAGATCTGAAAAATGAGATAGCTATAGGTGGCCATGATAAGCAACTAATGTATCCACACAGAAGAGTCCAAAGAGGGTCCAAATGATCCACACAACCCTGGTTGACCACAAGCTGATATGCACACACAGAGGAGATCTGAGAAGGCCCAGTAGAAAGTAAAAGCTGGGAAGACTTAAAACTGCCTAAACTTGAAATGCACTTCCAATCCATTGGCAGAGGTTACCAGCCTGAGGCATTTGAGCAACAAAGTCTGACCAACCACTGGCTGACCACTAAGCTATGCAGACACAGGAGTAATCACTAGAAACGTGGATGGGCTTAGGAACAGCAGCAATCAACCAGACAGGCCTGTGGAGTGGCTTTGAAGAGTCATTTAACTGCAGCCTTTGCTCTGTCAAATAAAGAGAGCTGAGACACAGTGTGGTAGAGAAGAGAGTGCTATAATTAAGCTACAATGCTAAATTACATAATTCCCTCTGTGTCTCAGAATCTTCAGTTATAGAAACTAGAACCACTATCACCTCACAGGGTTTTTATGAAGCTTGGACGGAATAGTAGTAACAAGTAATTACAGTAAAAGCTACCAATTTAATGCTTATTATGGATAAGTCCTATATAAAGTCAGATAATACATGAAAAGGGCATAGCAGAATGCCTATTCTAGCACATAAAAGTATCTAATCTGCTGAATAAATTAACCCTGTTAATCCTAATAAGAAGCCTACATGAGGTAAATAAGATGACTTGTTAGCCTCAATAGTTAAGACAAAATACCATATTCCATCAAATCCGAAATACCACCAATTGTAAGATACATCATTATTTTATGTACAACTAAAAAAAAAGAATTGACGTTAAAATGCATCTAGGTTTCAAGAAAGTTAAACTGTGAAAAAATTTGTATGTTAGAATCAATGAAACACAGAAACTACATCTTCTTGTCTAAGGTCATCCAGTAAAAATGGTATCTGAATTTGAATCTAGGTCTCCAGAATTTGCCATGTTCATTTGTGTGAGTTTGTCTTGTTTTTCTCTCCCCACCATATCACATAAGACAGAATTTATAACAAAAGAGACCTTAAGAGATTGTCACCAATTTCCTTATTTTAGAAACCACAGCTGGAGGCAGAAACAGGAAGAGAGAATACCTCCCTCTACCTGTGCCCTAGTCTCTGGGAAAATGGAATTGGGGCAACCTCACAGAACTCAAACGTGCTCTTGCTGCTCTGTCACCACACTCTACAGCTGACTAGGGATGAGGCAAAAATAAATGACTAAACATGACTGTAAAGGCTAGAATATTACTACAAGAATGAAGCATTCATTACAGATTATCTAGGAAGGAACTGGCCTTCACAGTTCACCCAACTCTCCATCTAGGACTTTGAGAAACTTGTAGCCAGGAGTTGTGGGGAAAAGCTCTCTAGTTCTGGAGCTTGAGGTTGTACCTGCTCCCCTTGGTCGCATCTCCTTCTCTAACCCAACCTTACATGAGTAACATTTGTGAGTCATTTAGCACATATCGAGCATTACACTTGATTTAACCTGGACTACAGTACAAATGAGGAAGCTACATACAACACAGAAAGAGACAAAATGAGCATGTTTACATTTGCTAAGAATGTTAGAAGTAAAAGGGACCTTTGAAATGTCTAGTCCAACTCAAGTTTTGAAAGAAGGAAGTCGAGGCCTCTGGCTATATCCCTTCCCTGCCTCTACCCCACCTATTCTTTTCTTGGCTAACTTTTCTCTCACCACCAGGTTTCAGTTCAAACATTTCTTCCTCAGAGAAGGCTTCCCTGATCTCCCCGTCAGGCTCCACCGTGTGCCATCCCCTATTAGTGTGGGTCTTTTTTGCTGATTTTTCCCCCAGTAGATAATACAGTACTCTGGAGACACAGTAAATACTAAAATATTTGCCTAATAAACAAAGAAAAAACGTCTATTCCTGGTACTCTACTGAAAGAAGACCTAATTATTTGAGAATCAAAAATATTAAATTTAAGGCCAAGGCTAGAATGCATAGCTTAAGATTCCTTTGCAAAAAACAGTTCATTTTCTCACCTAACATGACTCATACTTTATAAATAGAGAATATAAACCATTTTACAGGAGCCAGCCTGTGGCTCACTTGGGAGAGTGTGGTGCTGATAACACCAAGGTCACAGGTTCGGATCCCTAATAGGGATGGCCAGTTAGCTCACGGGGTGAGCGTGGTGCTGACAACACCAAGTCAAGGGTTAAGATCTCCTTACCGGTCATCTTTTTTAAAAAAAAATTTTTTTTTAAATAAAAAATTTTTTTAAAAAAAAATTTTTTTTTAAATAAAAAATTTTTTTAAAAAACCGTTTTACTCATTTTTTACTGGTATAATTACTACAAAAAAGGGAGAGCAATGAAAGCTGTGCATGCCCTGATGCCTTTGGGATTGACTGCCCCTCTTCTGTGCTCCCATAGGAACCTGGGAGTTAGCTTTCTTAAGGCACCTGGAAATGATGTGTCACCATCACTGATTTTCTCATCTGTCTTCCTCTCCAGAATGTCAGCTCCTCAAAGGCAGGGATTTCCACCAGTGTATTTATCTTCTATAGTACCTGGCACCCCCTGTTACTAAAAGTTCAATATGCCAGGTACCACACTACCAGTTTGACTATATATTCTTAATTTTTACGAAACTCAAGAGTGCTGTGAAGTAAACAGCGTTATTTTTCAGAGGAGGAACTGATGCTAGAAACCACTAAGAAACCTGCCTAAGGTTATAAAGTTGGTTATGTTTGGAGCAAGAAGACAAAGTCTATATCTGACTCTAGAGACATGAAAACATTAAATAACTTCTGTATATGAGGTAGGCCATGTTGCTGGGGATCATTTAGCATAAGAGCATTGGGCTTTATGTCCCAGGTAGCCCCAGAAGAATGAGTCTAGAATGAGAATTGATGTTCCTCATAATAACCCTGAGTCACTGAGAAAAGGTTAAATAGTTTTCCCTTATTTAAGAAAAGGGAGAAGAGAGAAACCAAAAAAAAAGGTGATATGGATATGAAAAACTCAAATGATGTTTTACCAAAATGGAATTCAACAGACCACCAACTCCACATATCCATGAATAATCAAAAACAGAAAGCATGAAAAAAGAGCTTCTTAACTATCAAGTTAGATCAAAAATATCCCATAAGCTAAAAAAAAAGTCTCAAATGCTTGCACAGGATTTGTTTATTCTTAATTGGTATTAACTAGCATGGTTTTCCAAAACACATACTTCACAAAAAAGAATATCTAAACAGCAAATAAATATCTGAAAGGATGCTCAACTAGAATAGTCTAAGAGAAAGTGTAAATAAATTCACAATATGATACCACTATCCCACCAGAATGACTAAAATTTAAAAGACAGATAATACCAAGAAGTTTGGGCAAGATATGGAGCAACTAAAGCCCTCCCACTGCTGGTAGGATGTAATTGGTATGAACACTTTGGAAATATCTGCTAAAGCTGAACATAACCTACATCCCAGCATTTAATTCCACTCCTAAGTACATACCTCAGAGAAATGCATACATATGTTCACCAAAGGATAGGTTCGTTAGAATAAATGAGGTACTACATACAACAACATAGATGAATCTCACAAATACTATGCTGAGCAAAAGAGTATTTGCCACAAAAAACTTCAGAACCAGGCAGAACTAATCTATGGTGTTAGTCAGGAAAGTGGTTCTCTTTAGCAGGAGGCAGTGATTAGAAGAAGAACACAAGGGGTATTGATCATGTTCTATTTCTTGAACTAGTTACATTGACTTGTTCCCTTTGAAAAGTCATGACTATTATTTGAATACTTTATTATATGTGTACTATATTTCAATAAAAATTAATGAAACTATATTTTTAAAGACCCAACAATGGAAAAAAATTGAAGGTACCTGCAGAGATAAACCAAATGAAGTTATCTATTCTTTTTGTGTGTGTGTGACCGGTAAGGGGATCGCAACTCTTGGCTTGGTGTCGCCCGCACCGCGCTCAGCCAGTGAGTGCACCGGCCATCCCTATATAGGATCCGAACCCGCGGCCTCGGTGCCCCCAGCGCCACTGCGCTCCCAGCACTGCACTCTCCTGAGTGAGCCACGGGTCAGCCCGAAGTTATCTATTCTTGATATAATTTCCAGCCCTAAAGAATGAAGAGCAGGAGAAATTGGAGGACCTTCCTGGCCTTCAAATTATACCACCTGAAAAGGTAGGCATTTACTCCCCTATATCTAAGATCACCTCTCAACAGTATATGTGCTCTAGAATATGAAGTAGCATAATTCCAAATTCTCACTATCAGAGTGGTAAAGTACCAGAAAAAGCATGAAATAACCAGCCGCTTCCCAAATGAAAAGAGGAAAGACTTGGTGAATATCTGAAGAGCCATATTACATGGAGGAAGCAGGGTGCTTTTGAGGGCTGTTACATTAAATATTCTTAAATAATTCATTCTAAAATAAATCAAAAGTCTTCAGAGGAGAGGGGAGTTTTTGAAGTTATTACATGAGGTTCAACAGATGAGCTGGGTTTCCTCTGCAAGTCAATACAACATTAATACAACAGAGCTATTGTCAATCTCATTACAAAGACTTCCCTTTATACTTTTACAAAACAGTCGTCAGAAAATGAGCAGTAATTCCTAAGTTGGTACATTCAGATACAGGCAGATACAGCCTGCTATACATTCAAAGACTTTATTGCCCAATATTTTTAACTGTATAGACCCATTTTTTATTTATATTTAACCTATACACATCAGCCCAATTTCTAAGTGGAACAAGTTATTCAAGTACTAACATCATTTTCAGCTAGATATTCACTGAAAGTACAGTAGCAGAATATCAGACTAGTTATAGCTTTGAAAAGTTCACCGTCTACTAACTACCCACAAGAGGACCTAAAATCATTATTTATCGCCACTATCTATTACTATAACACTGCTTGGTAGTAAATGCATAGTCACAAGAAACATAACTAAGAATTCATAAAAGTTGTTCCAACTTTCTGAAAACATACAAGATATCTCACTGGAATTGCATATTAATTTTATAATTAGTAGTAGCCCAACAAACTCTCTTTCCCCTGTCTCATTCACCTCTACTCAGACTTCATATTTCAATTTAGGATTTACTTATTGTTAGAAATCTTTCTTAACTCCTCCATCCAAACTGAGATAAATAACACTCCTAAATGGTTTCATAGCATCCTGTTCTTCCCTGGTACTACAGTTGCATGTGTTGATTATCTCAGTCTCCCCCCAAATCATGTAGTTAAGCAAATAGAAGGTGGAAAACCTTCAAGATGATGCGACAGTTTAACACGGAGTAACATAATTTGACACAAGCAACACAAAGCACACAAATGAAATGTTAATTCGTTTAGTCACAATTCAACTGCTACATAAACTTGGTTTGAGAATACTCAGACCAGTAAGCCATAAAAAGCATTTGTACGATTCAGTCGTTTCCCCAAAGACTTCGAAACAGCTCAGTCAGTCAGAATTCCAAAAGAAGTTTATGGTTGTGATAAATTATGTCATGTGCTTTCCCTAAAAGTAGATGCTCTAAAACTGTGTTTATTCAATTATAAGGCCCATCACTGACCTCTATTAGATCTCTAGCAGACATTTAATCAGTTGAAGGAAGTGTGACATAAGGGAGGCTGTGAAAGAGCAGAGCTCTCGGACATAAGTTTTACCAGTCACCAATGTGTACCTAGATCAAATTCCTTAGCCTGTCTGAACCTGTTTCCTCCACTATAAAACAGACATATCTCTTATCTGGTAGCACTGTTATCAAGATAAGAAATAATGTGTATAACACATCTAACATGCTACTTAAATCATAGGTGGGCACTTAATAATTGATACCTCTTCTTTATTAAAGAAACACGCATGTACAAAGAAACTTCAAAACACACACAAATTAGCTATCACCATTCTTATTACCACCATGAGATTTTTAATATTTTAATAAAAGTTAAAAACTCCCTTTTGAAACAATATCTAATGATTAACTTTAAACTGTTAAAGACAGAGACGTAGTTTCATTACACAATTCATCTCTACTTCTATATATGTACAAAATCAACTTTAGAGAATTTAGTCACTTCCATTGTTATTCCTTCAATCACTTTAGTTATTAATTAACCCAGTGAGTCTTCAATCATATTAAGAATTTAACCTCCCACTGAAACAAAAAAAGACAATTTGGAGGGTATGGCTACCTGAAGCCAGAGACATTAAAGTTGAATTATAATTCACCATTAACTGTTCTATGCTAAAGATATCCGAGAAGAAACCATGACTCTGACATATAACTTGGAGACATAGCTCCACCATCTAGCCTGTCAAAGATGTGTTATTGTAGTTACTCAGTCCAACAGACACTTATTGGACTTCTCTGGGTAAAGCATTAGCTAGGGACTATAGAAAATAGAAAAATGAATAAGGTGGGGGATCCTTGTCCACCAAATGCTCCCAATTTTGCATTATCTGTAACTATCTCTTCCAAAATCTCACTCTCACATGCTAACCAGCCCTTGACCATAATCTCCTATTTCTCTTGGTCATTTTCTCTGCTGCCCTGATCCTCAATTCCTTTGCCCCGTCTCTCTGTCATACTTGCCAGCAAAACCTCAAGCCACCCCTGTTCACTCCACTCCTGCCACTAAACTTCTTAGCCATTTCTTGAAAACCACAAGTACACTCTTGTCTTTGTAGTCTCCTGTTTCTTGGCCCAAAGTCTTCCCCCAAATAGAGACATAGCTTGTTAACTCACTTCTTTCAGGTGTCTGTCCAAATGATATCTTCTTCTATGTGACTAGCAGAGAAAAACAGTAACAACCCCTGACAGGTACTTATTCTGCTGTATTTTACTACATTATATTCATTATCATCTATCATATTCCCATTTATCATAAATTCTAACATGCACTTTTCTTCACATTGTAAGATGAATTCTGATTTTAGAAATAGTGAAATCATGCTGTGGGGAGAAGAGTAGTAATTGTGGGAGAAAGGAGACGTGAGCATGGGAGCCCCATCAAGCCGAGGGGACTTTTTTAGTATTTGAAATAAAAGACAAAAAAAGACCCACAAAAGAGCCCAACCCAGAAAAGAAAAGAAATAATAAAATCAAAAAGGTCCTACAGTCTTTTGACCACCAGGTGGCAGTCACCTGGTGTCACTGTATCTACATGCACACCCTTAAAAATAGCTGTCCTTCATATCAATTATTTTAAGTTAGGCACACTGTTTGGCACTACATGTGCTAAATTTAATTGCCATTTAAAATAACTCTCTTGATTTAGATTAAAACAAACAAAAAAAAAACCCCTGTATATGGCATCTATCAATAATTTAAATTCAAAAGAGAAAAATAAAAGTGTTGGAAACGAAGTAGAATAACCAGAACTCTCACAGACTGGGGGTGAGAGTGTAAATGAAACAATAATTTTGGAAAACTGTTTGGCAGCTTTAGCTGATCATATGCATATTCCTAGCAATTCCACTCCTAGATATATACCCAACAGAAATGCATATATATATTAGGAGAGTGTATATAGCAGCACTATTAGTATTAGCTCAAAGCTAGAAACTAACCAAATGCTTGGCAACAGAAAAATGGATAAATTCTGTTGTATTTACACAATGGAATACTATAGAGTAAACAAGCCACAGAGACATCCCACAATAGGAATGAATATTACAATATAAAGTTAAGACATTTAAGTCAGACACAAAAGAATGCATACTATATGATTTCATTTATATAAAGCTCAAAAACAGGTAAAATTAATCTATGGCTTTAAAAGTCAGGAGAGTAACAGTGACTGAAGAGGACATGAGGGGGTTTCTGAGGCACTGAAAATATCCTATTTCTTGATCTGAATGCTGGTTGTACGAGTGTATTAAATTTGAGAAAATTCCTCAAGCTCTATACTTAGAATCTGCAAAATCTTCTGTATATTTGTCAAACTTCAATAAAAAGTACTGAGTTTTAGTGTAGGCAGAAAGGCACAGAAACAGCAATGAGTTATGAATTTGGTATTAGAGAAGCAAATATTTGTCAATGGAGAAATGACCTCATCCAACTTCTTTATAAGACTTAAGGAAATTCCCACAAACTGAAGAAATTGACATATTTTATTGCTGAGGTATGTAGAAAAAGACTTCCTATCACAGGTCAAGCAATGCACCTGAAGGAAGGAAAGACTGCTAAATACCTTGGAAGGAATGAAAGAAATTTCAAAGTAACACGAAGTTAATAAAATTGAATCACAATTCACATAGGACTATGAGGGGTCTTCAAAAAGTTCGTGGAAAGATTCATGTTACCTTTTTAAATTCCTTTTTCCCACAAACTTTTTGAAGTACCCTCATACTACCCAGGCCCTACATTTCAGTTTAATTAGAAGTGTTTATTTATTTTTGTGTGTGATCATAAAATAATGGTGAGTCTTACAATTGACAACGTAAATTTGGATACATATATATATGTATATATGATACACCATACATATTTTCTGATCTGTCTGCCAAGTCCAAACAAAGCACAATACAATGACTAAGGAGGTTATAAGATGAAGCACACAAGGTCCCTGCTTTCATGAAGTTTATCATATATAAAGGAGGTAAGACAACCATATAAACAGCTATTATACTGATTTAGATTGGTACCAGTGTATAAGAAAAGTACAAAATATTTTTTAAAAAAGAAAAAGGGGAAATTTCTTCCTGTTAATGATTATAAGAAAGCTTTTCAGAAGCATCTAGAACTGTGCTGTCCAAAACAATATCCACTATCCACACGTAGCCATTTAAATTAAAATTAAATAAAATTGAAAATTCAGTTCTGCAGAAGAACTCAACAACATTTCAAGTGCTCAATGGCCACATGCGGCTAGTGGCAACTGTATTGGACAGTGCATAGAACATTACCATCACTGCAGAAAGTTTTATGGGATGGCACTAATCTGGAGTATTCTGGAGTTAGCAAGGGGCACAGAATAGGTACATAAGGACAGTTTAACCTTTGAGAAAAAATACTCTTTTTAATCTTGAGTCCATTTTTCCATGGCACCTTTAACATCAGAGTGACAAAATCAAGCCACTCTGATCTGAGGACCAAGCTCAGAATATAAACCTAGAAAAGCATTCTACATCTTAAAGTTATATGAGTAAAAAAAGAATACTCACAAGCTCATCAGAGTCCAATTTAGTTCACCAGTTTAGTAAAAATTTACCCAAAACTTTAGCTAGAAATAAAGTATTTGAATCTTTGCCTAATCCTTTGGTAGCTAACTGAGGATCTGAGGTTTCAGGTTATAACTTAGAAGTCAGTCAATAAAAATATAAATATATTTATGGAAGAACTGATTTATGCAGCATCTTCTATGTGCCAAGCACAATGGTAACCAGGAGTGGGTAAAAAAAACATTTAAACCACTAACTGTACTCAGCAAATATAACAATAACTTAAGAATTGAAAAATCATAAGCAAGTAAGGAACCAAAACGTTCTGCCTGTCTGTGGGCCTGGCAGTGGTTCTTTAAAGACAGCAAGATAGGAGGTAACAATGTGCCATCTCAGGAATATTCTCTGCAGGTTGTTGACTCCTGTGGTGCCCAATGCCCATTAATCTGAACCAATCACAATGATTTAGCAAAAAGCTAAGAAAGAAGAGTTCTCTCAAAAAGAAAAGAATAAATGAATTCAAGTTACAGAACCCATATTAAAACATAAAAGAAACAAAAAAGAATTATTGCCACAAATATCATAATCCAAATACCCTTAAAAGGAACATTAACAAATCAAGATTTATCAAACAACTATCCAATAGAAGTACACTGGCAACTACAGAGCCATAAGGACAGACAAGTCTCTGAACTCCAGGAGCTTTCATCTACTTTGGACAACAGAATGTTCATGAACAATTACAAGGCAAGCAAATGTTGTAAGTGGTATGCTCAGAAAACAATTACAGGATAAACTGTGAAAGAAAGAAACATAGAAATCTTTTAGTCCAATCCTCTCCCTTGTCTTGAATCCATTCTACAAAATCCTTCAGAGACAATATTCAGCCTAAGTGCACCAGGGATGAAGATGTCACAACCTCACAGCCAGTTCCAAAGAAATTAAAGATAGGAGCCAAAAGGAGTTCACGATAGGAGTTAACATTCAGAGAAATGATGTTTAGAAATATGGATAGAGACGTCAAGTGAATATCAAGTAAATACAATACTAATAATGTAGAGCAATACACTAAAGTACCACTATGGCATGGGGTCCTTTATGACACAAAGCCAAAGAAAAAAGCAACAGGATGTTGTAAAACCACCCCCAACTAGAGAAACATTTGACTACAGAAAAGGGGGTAGAATAAATCAAGGCAAAACTCTACTCTATCTACCCCCCTAATAACCCCTAGCTCTCAACTGTCTACAGACTACTTCTGTTTCCACCTAAGCAAAGTGAGGAGGAAAAACTAACATTTACTCAATAGCTACTATATGTCAGGCACGGTGCTACGCATTTATCATGTATCATTTAATTATGTAGAATCAGAGCTTTACTGGTGATTGGAGCTGCCCAGAGATGGGCTCAAGGAACCTGTCCTAGTATACAAATCTATTAAGGTATTTTTAGAGACATTTAGAAAACAGCTTGATGAGGAGGAAAGAGTAGTAGAGACTTGAAGACAGATCTAGACTAGGGTTCTGGTCCTGCAATTGTGTGACTCTGCAGAAGTCACTGGCCTTCCCTGGGTATCAGTTTCTTAAGATCTGCCCTACCTACCTTACAGGTTGCTCTAAGGATCAAAATGGAATAATAGATGTAAAGGGATTCTGTAAATATAATACATCCCTGATATCCATTTATTCATTTATTAAGTACCTACTGAACATCTATGCTATTCTAGACTCCAAGGTTACAGTGGTGAATGAGGTCCTTGCTCTCATGGAACTTATGTTCTAGTAGGTGGAAGACAGTATTAAAACACAAATAAGTCAGCAAGAGTCTTCAATAGTGATAAAATGCTCTGAAGAAAATAAAATAGGATGATGTGGAAAAGAGTAACTAGGGGGGAGGGAACTATTTTAGAGGGAATGGTCATAGAAGGTCTTGCTGAAGTGACATAGCTGAGATCTCTGAGACCTCTTCTGCCAAGTGGAAGAGCTGAGGAAACAAGAATTCTAGGCATAAAGAACAAGATGAGCTTGGCATGTCTGAAGCACTGAAAGAATGAGGTCATGCCTGGAACACAATGAGTAAAGAGGAGTGTTAGAAGACGAGGTTGAAAAAGTGGACAGGGATCAAATCCAATAAGGTCTTGGCCCATTAAAATAACATTTTCATTACCATAAAGCTCTCCCTTTTGACAACACGGCTTAATAAATTGAGCCACTTATGCAAATATCCAGTATTCACATTATCAAAAGTAGGATACTTCCAACTTTCTAACTGAGCAATGCCATCACCAAGAAACAAGTGGAAGTACCCAACACAAAGGGCTTAGATGTAAAATTCTTAAGAACTATACCTAAATAAAAACATCATTTATTATGATGTTTGGCAAGTCAAATAGTCAAAATCCTCTTTATAGTAAATGAACATGAAAGAATTATAGAATTTGAGTTTTTAACAGATTTAAAGTCTTTAATGAAAAAAAAAATCAGTTCATCCAGGAAATATTCATTAAGCACCTACTATGTGCCAGGCATGTTCCAAGCACTAGAGATACAGCAATGAACAAATCAATGATGATTTAATAATAATTGAGCAGAAGATTTGTCAAAATAGCATAATACCAGAACTGAACCTCAACTTATTTTACATCTCTGCATTTTCTGAAACAGGAGTTATAGGCTTAGTCATATGTACCTGTCAGAAAGCAAACTTACCAAGGAATTCTTAATCACTTCACTTCTATAAAATTCTGGAAAAGAAGAAAAAGAACAATAAGTGATATGAAAGAAAATAAGCTCATTAACTGAATCCTGTAAAATTTTAAACTTACATTCCAGTAAAACATTTAAAACATTTTTAAGGGATCTATTTTCTCTATATCTTCATCTATTAAATAAATAAAAATAGAAATAAAGATTAAATAAAAATGCTTTAAAGAGAAAAAACATCTGCAAAGGTGGTTAAAAACCTTTCAGATTTAATTTAGTGACTTATCTTACTGGCACCTATTACCCAAGATTCTAATTTGAACCCTTAAAAACAAACCTTCTTCCTTTCCCACTTCCACTCTCTACAACTGATTTCATCTGCTCCATTTTTCTCAAACAACCTCTAATGATTATCCACTGTAGTACTGTGGAACAAATACTGATGTAGCAACCAGGTAACTTAAGTTCTAACTCCACCTCTGTCACTAACATTCTGTCTCTTTAATTCCCTTGGGCCCATTTCTTCATTAGACAACCTAGAAAGTTAGACTAATAATCAAAGGTCCTCTGTAAGCACTAAAATTTCATAATTCTACAAACCTTCATATATGTTGGTAAATGTTACAAAACCCAAAGACACAATCAAAATATGCCAGAATTTCAGACAGATATTCTCAACAACGCTCCAGCATTCCCTCTGCTAACCCAAGTCACCTCTAGGCTGCTCTGCCACTCCAGAGTCTACAAGGACTTTTGTATCCTTCTGTGGTTATAGGGCAATATTTCCCAAGTGTGATGCACATACCACTGGTACTTGAGATGATTTTAGGTGACACATGGATAAACTTTATTTTTTTTCCTACTATGCGGAAATTTATGTCTGAAATATCCAAGGGTTCAGATCCCCTGTAAGCTCCATGTGTTTGTTCTGTTCAACTGCTATCTCTTCAGCACCTAAAACCAATCCTGGCACAGGGTAAACACTCAATAAATTTTTTTTTTATTGAACAAACAATATCACAGATTAGACATAAGTTTAAAAATAATGACCTTAAAGAAAAATATTAAGTATGTAACAGTACAGAGGGAATTCAAGTATGTTGTCAAAGTTGTGTCAAAGTCATTCACTAATGACTAAAGCTTGGGAATTTTCAAGCAGTAAAAGAAAAGTGGACCTAGACACGAAACTTTTACAGGCAATCCTTTTTGATTAAAGTACTTCTTGACAAACATATCTACATTTATCCTTGTCTTCCAAAAAACATAATTATTCTATTTTGTGAGAGATTATCATACATATTATGTGAAAAAAACAGGTTGTAAGAAAAGACTTACAACAGGATCCCAATTTTTATAATTATGCTAACAATATTTATCTTAGGTGACAGGATTAAGCGGATTACTTTTATTTTTATTTGCTTGGCGGTCTTCTAATTTGTCTATTATGAACAATTATTTTTAGATAAGAAAACAGATCATTCTAATTTCTTTAAAAGGAATCTCCTACTGATGAACATTTAGGTTATTGCTAATTTTTGGATATTTCAAATAATGCTATAAATAAACAATCTTTTAAAAATATATATCCTAAGACTCTTGAATCTATAGAACAAACTTTCGGAAGTGAAATTGCAAGATCAAAGAACAAGTACAGTTTGATAGATATTGCCAAACTTTTCTCTAAAACTATTATACCAATTTATAATACTATTTATGAAAATACCTGTTTTCCCAACACTATGCAACCCTAAGTATTATTCTCTTCGTTTTATCCCCAAATGGTTAACCAATTCTTCCAGCCATTAATTGACTAAATAAATGTATGTACGTATATATATACATATACCAGAGTACTTCAAAAATTCATGGAAAAATAGAACTAAAAGACAATACAAAGATTTCCAGGAAGTACTCTCATATTCTAATATATATGTACCATACTTTTTTCCAAGGGAAAAAAATAAGTTTAAAAGAGATTTAAAGTGTTGTTTTTTATTACAAGTTACTTTTACATTATACTTAATACATTTTTATATTGTTTGAATTCATTACAAGTATGTAGTATTCTAAAATCAGTGAAAAGCACAATAAAAATAGTCCTTTTTTCTTTTGAGAAAGAGAATTCCTTAGTTTAATCTGCAAAGTGTCTAAATTAAATAGTTCTCACAATAAATATCTCCAGCTCTAAGAAGAGAAATAGTAGATTATTTCTTTCAAAACTCTGTTGACTGGCTAAACGTATGAATAATATTCAAACTGAATAATTTGCCTTCTCCACTAGACACTCAAAATGGATGGACATACCAATATAAATGAAGAGAGGTCAACAAAGGGGCCATATAATTTGTAAAGAAATCATTGAGTATGAGGTAATTTCTAACATGCTAAACTTGAGCATACACAGTCTATCATTCTGTTAGATCTAAAATATTGTCAATAAGGGCTGGCCTATGGCTCACTCGGGAGAGTGCAGTGCTGATAACACCAAGGCCATGGGTTCAGATCCTAAAAATAAAACAAAATAAAATAAAATAAAATATTGTCAATAAAATTAGCAGCAGAGTCTAAGAAAGTAAACAGTGAAGTTAGAGTAAAAAATTGGTTACACTCCCCAATTTATCATATATAAGCTTTGTGACCCTGTCCAGGTCAATTAACCTTTTGGGGCCATAGTTCCTTGATCTTTCAAAGGAGAATGATATCTGGAAATCAAGAGGGTTGTTATGAGGTTCAAATGAAATAATGAATTAAAAATACATTATAAACTATAATTTTTATTAATGAAATTTTATAATTTTTATTCATTAAATTTGAGCAAAACCATCTGACATGTAATTTTCAAAAAGATATCGTCCAAGATCTATTTCTACATTAAAGAGACCATTAGGTACAAAAGCTTCTCTCTACATCCATGCTCAGACCTAATGAAACAAAGCAATCAGAGGTTGCAGAGCATGGTTTCAATGGCATGTTTTGGCTGTTATGCAGCATTCCATTCATTCAAGAAATGCTTTATTAGTGCCTCAACTTCACTCATAATAGGAGATATACAAACAAAATATACTGCAAAACTATTTTTCACATATCAGATTAGCAAAAATTAAAAAGTTTGCACATCTGTTAGTGAAACTGTGGGAAAAAAAGGCACTCGTACATAAAATGACTCCCATGGAGGACAATTTTGTAATATTTACCACAACTACAAGCATATACTCTCTTTGTCCCAGTAATTCCACTTCTTGGAATTTACCCTATAGATATACAGCACTCATACAAAATAACATATTTACAAAGTTATTCAATGCAATACTATGTGTACAGCAAAAGACTGAAGCAACCTGAATGTCCGCCAATAGGAAACATTTAAATATATTAGGGTACATCTATTCAATGCAAAACTATGCAGAAAAAAAATATCAGAGAAGCTCTCTATGAAACCACATGGAAAAACCTCAACACCTAGGACATATTAAGTTAAAAATGCAAGGTACAGAAATATATATAGTATGGCACTATTTGTGTAAATAAGATGGGGAAAGAAATAAGAATATTCCTATTTTTTACTTAAATTTGTATACAGACTCTTAGGAAAAATGAATAAGAAATGAATAACAGTGGTTATCAGGGTTAGGAGGAAAACTAAGAGGTGGGGAACAGGAGAAAGGGAGACCGTAATATAAACCTTTATATGTATTTTAAACCATGAACTGCATTGCCTATTCAAAAAATTAAGAAGAAAAAAATATTTGAGGTCCTAGTATGTGACAAGCATTTTTCCAGATATTGGGAACAGAGCAGTGAGCAAAACCGACCTAAAAATTTCTGCCCTCCATTGAGCTTACATTCTAGTGGAAAGAGACAAACATTAACCAAATAATTAAATATATAGTATGTCAGGTAATCTTAAATACTGTGGAGAAGAATAAAGCACAGAAGTCAAAGAGAAGAATAGTCACAATTTCTGAAAGGGTTAGTTAGTAATCACATGAAAATGGAGGAATTACATGAAGATGGAGGAATTTAGAGTACTTTTTTCATCCTTAAAAATTATTTTAATGCTACCTATTTCTTGATTGAATTTTTTAATAAGCATATGCTATTAAAATTAAAAACAGAAAAAGTCATTAAACAATTACTGCTTTAATAATGGTAACTAAAACTAAAAGGATAAAATGTCACTTGAATTTTTCATCTTTGTCATAGGACAAGATTCAAATAAGTCCTTTGTTACCTCTTATTGAAATAATAAAACTTTTGTTAGCATGAATGTTTAATCACATTTTTCCAAATGTTATTACATTATCTCAGTTGATCCTTATAAAAATTTTTGTAGCCTACCTCATAAGACATCATTATCTCCACTTTACAAATAGAGAAAGTGAGGTTCAAAAAACCATGATATTCATCCAAAATCACAAAGCTAGTAAGTAGCTGAGCTAGAAACAGTATCAATGTATTTTCAATTCTAATCCAATGTTCCTGTCATTTTACCACGCTTCCTCTCTTATACCATCCCACCTAAGCCAACTGATTATATCTCAGTGCCTTTCAACCACTATGTATTCCAAAGATTGTTGTGATTTTAAATCAAATATTCAGTCTACTCTTAGAACTGTCAAAGAAAAATCCACAGAATATATAAAATTGAATTATAAGAAACCATGTCATTATACTAAAAATGACTCCATATACACAAAGAATTATAGATAGGAGAAGATATAAACGAGGTCCCTATTTGACCATAATTTTTAAGAAATTGATTATATTTTAAAGAAAAGTAAAATTAGTACAGGATACTGGACTCATATAATCTATTTTAAATGTTAGCTACTACAACAGTAACATTCATAATGGAATGATAAACTTATCAATGGAAAGCTCAGCTATTAGAAAGACTATCCAACAGTCATGTTACTTTTCTTCTTTTTTTTGGTGGCTGGTTGGTAAGGGAATCCAAACCCTTGACCATGGTGTTGTAACACCACACTGACACCACGCTCTAACCAACTGAGCTAACAGGCCAGCCCCAGCCATGTTTCTTTTGTATACACAATGACTGCTTATGAGATAATTTCGTTTTCCAATAAGCAATAACAGCAGGAGGCACTGAGAATCACTTGTGTTACAAAAGAATAAAAGTGAGATGTAACAATCTGTGGGAAGCAAGTCCACAGATTCTCTTACCTTTATATATCTTTTCAGCATTACACAAGTGAAGCGTAAAGTAGGTATCGAGGAGCTGATGGCCATTTCTATTAACAATGTTCCGGGCAGCAATGTTCCGAAGATGTCGAAGACGCCGCTAAAAAATAACAACAAGAGGACATTCAGCTTTTTCCTCCTATAAAATTTTCTGAAAGTTGCAGTTCAAAAACAAAATATAACAAGTTGTCCTAGTCATTTACTTGTTGAGCCAGAAACCATAACCCAGTCTCTTATACCTCAACATCCCCTCTGTCAAACAGGAATTATACCCACCCTAGCTCATCTACAAGGTTGTTGTGAGTGTGAAATGACAACAAATATGAAATATTTTTGAAAAGCACAAATGTTATATAAGTGCTATATACCTGCAGGATAGCATTAGTACTGCCTGGAACAAAAACTAAGTAGTAATTTGCTTTTTTCCTCAGAAGGATTCTAATAGATATGCAAAGTCCATCTCATATCAACAGAAAATAGCAGTTATTACACACATATGCCCCTGTTACTAGTTCAGTCTAGACGCCAGATCCGTACAACGAGGTAAAGGTGCCAAAGCCAAAAAATAAAACTAGTAATTCACTGGTCACACCACCCAGCCAACAACCCAACTGTTGTGAGCTTAAATTAAATTCTCACTTCACCAGCAGCCAACCAATCTCTATGTCCTAATCAACCTCCTTCCTAACAATTTCTCCAACAAGGATGCTTGAATTATTTGGAGTCACAAGTGTTGGAAACACAAAATCTCCATAAGCAACAGAAATCAACAAAAATCCAAGATAAGCTTAAGGGGTAACCAAATCATTTCATATCAAAAAGGGAAAATGCTAGTTACTAGAATGCTGAAGTCTGGTCACAGCAGCTTTGTCTGTAAAAGCTAGTACCCCGTATCAGATAATTATCTTTAGAAACTAAAAAATAGAAACCAAGTGCTTAGTTTTAAAATATGCTTAAAGCTCTCCCTTCAGGCTAAAAGCCAGTCCATTCTCCTGAGGTAAGTCCACCTTCAGTTACATGTGCAGTCAGCCAGAAGAGCCCAGTTTTTTTCCCATGCACATACCAACCCAATTCTTTCTCCCAGTCTACAGATTGACTTTTTGAGAGAGGAAGTTACTGTCTGATGAGATTTTTTAATCCTCTAAGTATGAAAAGCCCCAAATGAATTTTTTAAAGTTTCCTAGGTCTTACTCCAAAACACTCATTTTTCCACAATCTGCTAATGGCTTCCATTCCACCGCCTGGATTACAGCAACCATTTTCTCCTGCTATATTCTTTTCATTAACCCTTTCAATAAAAATTTTAAAATTGACAGAAACCACTCATTATATACACTAACAACATCTATTTTGCTGTAGTATTGCAATCTTGGCCGTCTGTTCAAAGACTGAAAATATTACCTAAAACTTCTAGAATACAGTACAAACTTCTCTTATTGCTTGCAAAGCCCTCTGCAGTCTGACCTCTCCATATCCCACCCTTACTTCCCACCAGATCTTCTACATACTCAAACCCTCAGATCACATACTTTCCACATGCAAGCCCCTCAATCTAGAATACCCTCTCTTCTTCTTGAAGGATATCCTATTCATACTTCAAAGTTTAGGACAGAAGATTACTCCTCCTTCCAAATTTTCCAACTGAAATTAGTTGCACCTGTATTAGAATAAATAAGAAGAATTTTGTTTCTATCTCTACTATAGCACTTATTTCATTTGGCCTTGTATTACAGTTTGTTGTTTACAGTTATCTTCTCTATTAATCTAGCAGGAAAAGACCCAATGATAGAGACCATTACCGTTACTGTACTGTTAGCATTTATTAAATGTTTACCATGTGTCATGCACTGTGCTAAACACTTCATACGTGTGATCATCTAATCCTTATAACAACCCTATGAGGTTAGGTATTACTCATTATTATTATTCATTTCCCTAACTCAACATTTGTAAGTAACCAAATATAAACAAAAAAACAAAACAGTAAATAATAAATGAGAGAGGATATCCCAAAAGGAGAGAAAAAGGGCAGAAAGAAAGCAAAGGGGTTACACCTATTATGTGGGTATCTGCATCTATATACTATATATATCAAATAGAAACAATTTGGTCTTAAACTCCTCTATTCTACAGAGGACAGAGCAATGACCTATCCTCAACTCGAGAGAATAATTTTATGACAAATGACATCATAACGGAAATGACTGCCTTGCAAAGCAGTATTACAGGGCTTGGATGGAGATTGACTCTGTGATGGACGCATGGATATGGCTGAAGAGATCTTTACGTTGTGTAAGAAGTTAGTGCACCCACCTCCAAGGCACCTTCTGACTCCGAGCTCTAGGTTCTCATCTGGGTGAATTACCAATGTAATCCACTGATGTGGTAAAACAGAACTGACCACATCACGTCATTCAGTAAGAAGGTCTACAAAAAACCAAAAACTCCTCCACAAATAACCACTATGCTTAAAGCACTCATTGGGTTGTGTGACTTTTTGCCTTTTCCTTTAATTTACCTACTTCAGAAGCAGTACGGTACATATTTTCACTACTCCATGATTAATTAAAAATCAAAGATGTGTTTAGCAGCTGGAACGGACAAAGGAAATAAACTCTTTATGGGTAAAATACTGATGTAATCTTGGTGAAAGGCAGTAAATGTACACATGAGCCCTCTTGTGCCCTATGTCTTGGCCTTTTCTTTAATAACATTCATTCCAATTTTATCATAAAGCTACTTTTTTATTTTTAAAAAATGGTAACCTGTAATAACAGATAACTGAAACAAGATTATTTTATCTAGTTATTAACACAGTTACAAATAATTGAATTGTTAGGACAATATTTATTAGTGCATTGGCCCTCACAGAAGCATTCACAATTGATTTGCTTAAAAGTAGGTGAATATTGAGAAGAGATAGAAAAAAAATACACTAGGATTGAGGAAGGATAAGAGAAAAGGGAACAGATTAATTACTACAAGAAAAAGCAAAGTAGGATGAGAAGAAAAAATAAAGAAGAGTATTGGGCTGGAGAAAAGAGTAGTCTACCTAAAGGTTGGCAACTTCAGGGGCACAACTTCAGAGTAGTTCACATAACTAACCAACACTGCTAGATGCTAAGATTCATTCATTCATTTCTTTATTTCTTGTAAATAAGTTTTCTACATCTAAACACTTACTAGTTTATATAAATATGCGTACTTGGATAAATATCCAAATAATACTTAAATTTATTTTTTTTTATTTTTTATTTTTTTTAAAGATGACCGGTAAGGGGATCTTAACCCTTGACTTGGTGTTGTCAGCACCACACTCAGCCAGTGAGCGAACCAGCCATCCCTATATGGGATCCGAACCCAGGGCCTTGGTGTTATCAGCACTGCACTCTCCCGAGTGAGCCACGGGCCGGCCCAAATAATACTTAAATTTAAAAATTACTTGAGCACCCCCCAAAAATGAAGTACTTAAGCATTAATATAACAAAATGTGCACAAGATCTTTATAAGTAAAACTATAAACTCTGATAAAAAATATCAAAGAAGATCTAAATAAATGGAGGAATATTCCAAGTACATGAATAGGTAAGAGACACAGAATAGCCAATACTATATCAAAGAAGAACAAAGTCGGAGAACTGACTCTACTATAAAGCCACAGTAATCAAAACAGCGTGATATTGACAAAAGAGACAAACAGATCAATAGAATAGCATAGAGAGCCTGGAAATAGACACACACAAATACAGTCAAGTGTTTTTTGATAAAAGCTCAAAGGCAATTCAATAAAAAAAAGGACAGTTTTTTCTTTTTTTATTTTATTTTATTTTATTTTGTCAATATACAATGTGGTTGATTATTGTGGCCCATTACCAAAACCTCCCTCTCAAGAAAGGACAGTCTTTTCAACAAATGGTGCTGGAAATGGACAACCACATACCAAAAAAAAAAAAAAAAAAAAAAAAAGAATCCAGACAAAGATCTTACACTTAATTTTACAAAAATTAATTCAAAATGAATCACAGACCTCAATGTAAAATGCAAAACTATAAAACTCCTAGAAGATAACAGGAGAAAATTCAGCTGACCTTGGGTTTGGTGATGACTTGTTAGATACAATAACAAAAGCATGATCCATGAAAGAAGAAACTGGTAAGTTAGATTTCTCTATATTTAAAAACTTGGTTTGACTGAGGCCTTGCAAGGGTCCTGAGGGGTCTGGAGCCCTTCCCAGATTCTGATCCCACAGCAGATTACCGGACTCTCCCAGATAGTGGTGAGAACACAGAGCACTTCAAACCTAAGAATTAAAACTGGGTTCGAGTCTCAGCAATGCTTCTGGAACATAGCAAATCCTCAGAACTCACATACCTTCAACTGTTCCAGGATATAAATAAGGTCTAGTGGTACTACATGGCCTAGTAGCAACATCTAGCAAAAACACATTGCTTTTGACCTTCTCAAAATTAAATATCAGGTCATCACTTC